>NC_051157.2:123738525-123762185 GCF_013339745.2 Dermacentor silvarum
GAAAAAAGAAAGGCAGCCCGGGCGATTTTTACATTCGTCCTTTTTTAGTTTTTTTCAACATGCTATATTGTTATTCGCAGGTTACTTACATTGCACGACTTGCAAATTAGCAGAATGGTCACACTTTCAGGTTGGCATCGGCCCTTTCTATGGCTGAATGGTAGTAGTAGCCCTGCGCATTCGGCCTCAGTAGAATATCCGATGAAATCCAATATCGAAATCACGGAACGAACAGTTTGATACGAAATCGAAATATTGTATTTGCATTCGAAATGTCAAGTATTCTAACCCTCTTTTCTCTAATTAGACTGCACGTTGCATAGGATGCAAATAAACACAATTATACGCATTGCATTTAGTTCTACACCGTCTAAAGGAGTACCGACACGACATTTTCGACTTTTCAGTATGATTATTCTTCCCATTATTATTTTCTGTATATGAAGGTCCCGCACCTCGAAATGCCAGGAAATAAGAAAATATGGGAAGTTCGGTTTAGTTTACGATAAGATGCGTATGTGCCGTGACGGTCATGACACAGGTGGTCACTTGGAGCAGGACATCCGCAACATGGAGGTAAAAGTACTAGGAGGGAGCGTCACGTGATTCCGCTAGGCTCGGCAAGCCAAGCTCCTCTGCTTCTCCATTCCATGATCCGCGGCGTTTTGGTACGGTGGACTGTATATAGTTCTGGCACTCGCGTCGCTCCAGCCCTCTCGATGGGCCCTTGCTCCATCGGGCCGTGGTTCGTAGAACAGCTATGTAATAAATTATTCGAGGCTCTCGGAAACATGCATGTATTCTTTTTTTTTTTTTTTTTTCTGTGATTTCGAGGTCCACAGGACCTTTCGTTTGACGCAGATTACGAGAGTCGGAAATAACGTGTCAGTGTTAAATAACTAACCGCTTCACTGACGCTTCGCTGCGAATCTAGTTCCAGCACGTGCGTTTGATCTTCAAACCATTTGTAGGAACTCAACGGCAACGCAGTGCACGGTCCAGCCATCGTTGAGAAGATGTCGTTCGACCGAAGGAAGTACATGACACCGTAGTGTATAACGGGTGTTCGCAGAGCAACAGCAGCGCGCGCCGCGTCGTCGCGCCAGTCGACAATAATGAAGCCTGGGTGTGTTTCGACACCCGTATAGCGGCGGCCTGCCTGCCCGCCCACCCGCCGAAGTGGCTCAATGAAGTGGGGAGACCAGCGCCGAAGGGTCGTCGTACGCGGCGTAACGTTTTTTTTTTTCATTTTTTTTAAGTATTTTCTTCGGGGAAGAAGAAAGGGCGCTCGTGTCAAGGCTGACTTGCGGCTCGCGCGCTGAGGAGCGCGCTGGCTAATGGGAGCGGGGCTATACAGGGGGTATGTATACCGTCATTTCCCCTGTTCTGTCCGCGCGCGCTGAGCGCATTGGCGCTGAGCCGTGCTCCCTCAACGGCTGCAGAAGGTAGCGCCAACCTTTTCTTTTCTCGTAGCGAACCACTTAGTCGTAGCGCATGGGTGGGTGGGCAGGCGACGGCGGCGATCATGATGTCGTACGCTTGCAAAGTCGTTGGGCGAGGCCGTTTTGCGGTGATCCGAATAAGAATAAGCCGATAAGCTATAGTTATTTTACGTGTCGTGGGGGCTTAATGGCCGTGGAGTTGCGCCCCGGATCAAATCCCACCAACGGCGGTCGCATTTCGATAAGAGGGGGGGGGGGGGGGGGGGATGCGATAACGCCTATGTACCGTGAGTTGAGTGCACGTTAAGGAACACCAGGAGATCAAATTTAATCCGGAGACCCCACCCCCACTATACCGTGTCCTTCAAAATCAGATCGTGGTGCTGGCACGTAAGACCTCAGACTTTATTATTATTATTATTATTATTATTATTATTATTATTATTATTATTATTATTATTATTATTATTATTATTATTATTATTATTATTATTATTATTATTATTATTTTATTTAACGGGCCCAGGAACAACCCTAAGGTCCGAATTCTGTCATAACTGAAAGTACCGGGCGCACAGCATTAACGAAGGGAAAGGGTGCAAACTTTTCATAGCGTGTATAAGATGGACTCTCTCTCTGTCAAGTTCTCTCTCTCACTTCCCTCTGTGTTATTCGTGTGTTGATTCGTGTTTCTGCTTCTCGTGGCGGGTCCTGTAAATATAACTGTCTCAATTGCGGCGTTAACGCTAAGCTGATGCGTAAAGTAAACGTTAAAATAGCATGCTATTTTAGCATATATACATACATACTATATGGAGACGATCGCCTTGTGCCTTGAGACGTCGCGCCGCCTTGACTATAGCTCATCGTGCATGTTATGCTGAAAGAAATCGGAGGATATAAATTGCACAGTTCTCTGGCTCTATCGGCGGGTAGTCGAACCTGCGACTCCGTGCTCCGCAGCAGAAAGTGCGCAGCCACTGAAGAACCTCCGGTCGTGGCGCGTCACGTTCAATGAACTTCGGACTATATGCTATAGGGCACGCCGTCATCTTATAGCTAATCTTAGCCGGTTCTTTCTTTATTGCGATAGCAGTTATACGGCCGCACTCACGGTGTCATCTCCCGCTGTATGCTTTTCCGGCCACCTGCATGCCCGCTTAGGGCGGCGAAAGAGAACGCAGAACTGGCTTCGTACACGTCCTTCACAGGGCCTCCTCTGTCGAGCACGACAGAGGAGGAGGCCCGCTGGCGTACTAGCTGTATGCTGGCGTACTAGCTGGCACGTAAACGCAAGATAATGAATGAATTAGTAAAATTGCAGCACGCGCAATTCTTGACGTAACGTCAGCTGGCCACACGTATATCTGAAGGTCCATTACCTATATAGTTGCAGGTACATCAGCGCGTGTCGCTCGTCTCGTCGCGTGGTGATGTACACTCTCCGACGCCTCCACATACGTCACAGCACCCTCGCGACGCCAGTGTAGAGCCAACCAATCTATTCCTGGAAGCTATCGCTTGACGTTGATCATCCTCCTCCGATGGTTTCTGCTCATTTCTCTCTCTCTCGCACAGTGTTGCAAACAATACTGGTCAGGCGTTGAGCTCAACCGGCAATGTTTACAACTGGACAGGCGCATGGACACTCGCGAACGGTTGGTTCTCCGCGAGGCGCGCCTGAGGTCGATGTTTCTAAATGAGGCGCGCGATCGAGGAAGACAAAAAACCGCGCCGTTCGCAACAAGGGCGCTGCTGCTTGCGGGGCATGGACGCGTCCCGATTTCTGATTTGATCGGCGTAGGCTTCGACATGTGACCGTATATATATATATATATATATATATATATATATATATATATATATATATATATATATATGTGTGTGTGTGTGTGTGTGTGTGTGTGTGTGTGTGTGTGTGTGTGTGTGTGTGTGTGTGTGTGTGTGTGTGTGTGTGTGTGTGTGTGTGTGTGACACACGCGTCAGCTGATCGCGTGGTTCTTCACGTTTCCTCGACGCGGACGACGCGGACGACGCGGATCGAAGAATCTGCATGCGATCGCCGTGTTTGCATTCTTGATAAAGGCATTGCTTGTTGTTCGTAATACACTCGCTGTCATTTCCTGGTCACCGTATAAGCGGTTACGTATATATATATACGACCCCACGCGTATAGACGCTTCGAAAGCAGTGCGGTTTTTGTCCGCCGTATATGCATGCTCTATATGCGGGGCTCACCCACTGATATACTGCGCGACTCCCTCATTCTGCAGCCGGTTTGCGCGGGTTCCGACGACAGTTTCCTTTCTCTGTCAGCGCATCGCGCGCTGGTCGTGTGTTGCAGTATATACCTGTACATGTAGTACACGCACGACGCGTTCTTGTTTCTCGGGCGTTGACTTATACGTTTGCATGCGTACATGCGCGTGCTATATGGAGCACCTCGGAGTGGCGAGAGTTTGCGTATTATCCCGCGCTGTCACCGCTGCATTGCGCCCCCTTTGTGTGCAGCAGTTCCCTTCGCCTCACTTGTGGCGTTGACGTAGCCGGCCAGTGCATGACTGCGCCGGCTTCCCTTTTGTTAGAGCGCGACATGGCAGACAGTCGCGGACGTACACAATAGACGAACGCGGTTTTTGTTCGCTTGCTGCTGCCGTGCCGGTAGTGGTGGCGGCTGCGCAAGCACCGTTTTTGGCGTAGACTCGAGATGGTTGAGTCTGCACGCCTGCTTCACTGCATGCCACGGTATAGACGGTCATTATAACGCTGTTACAGGCGTATATGGTTCGCACTTTTGCGGATGTCATCTTAAGAGAACTGGGAGCACTGCAAATTGTTAATTTTTTAATTTATTGATTTATTATTATTTTTAATTAACCACGGGTTTTAACGTACCGAAACGACACCAGGGGATGCACGCCGTAGTGGAGGGCTCCGAATTAATTTTGATAAAGTGGTGCTCTTTGACGACGTGGTGCCCAAAGTTACGTACAAGATCGCTTTTGCATTCAGCCCTCATCGGAATGAGGCCGCCGCGATCTTGTCCTCAACAGCAGAACGCCATAGTCGCTGAGTCACTGTGGTGGGTCACTGCACAAAGTTGTAGTTTGTTTATCTCTCTCTCTCTCTTTCTCGCCTTTAAAATCTTCTACTTACTACAACTGCCATAGAATCTGTGATTATAGAGCTTTTGAAAGTCGCTTTGCGCTCCCACAAGAGTGAATAGCACGGCGCACGTGCAGGACTCGGACCCATGCTTAGGCAGGCGCTGTAGCGTCCGCTAACTTACAGCACTGCCTCCAAAAATCTCGAGCACCGCTCTAAAGCAGTGTATGCGTGCGATTCACCTGTACTCTAATGCACGACTCCGCCTATAGTGCAGCGAAAGCTACAGATTACGTCGGCCAATCAGCAACGAACGAGATCGGGCTCAGTGTGTGTGGGGAAGAACATCGAGGAAGGGAAGCAACACGATTGAAGCCATGCAAACGAGTCGGTTCAACCCGTGACCGTCACCCCAGATCGCGTGATAGGTTATGGTGCTCCCGTTCTGCAGGCAGAGGCCCGGCAGGGCAGCCGAACGAGTGCGCATCGGTTGAAACACTAGCAGGAACCAAACATCCCCGTCCAGTGCACCGAGTCTCAGAGGTCACGTGTTGGGCCGATACTGCGAGGGAGAAAGCGAAGGGAATGGCTCCACGGAGGCGCGCTGGCTTCGTGATGTAATAATGCTCCCTCCTAGTTTATTTCCTTCCTATACATGATGCATGCAGCAGGTGGGGTCGCGGTTAGTGTTGCACAGACGATCCAGTTTCCGAGTGAACGCACACTGTAAAATAATTTACACCCTTAAGCGTGCATAAGGGTGTAAATCGGTCTTTTAACTCACAGCTTTACGCTGAAAAAGGGTGTAATAATGCGGGTTATATGGACCGATTTACACCCTTATTCACTTTTAAGGGTTTAAATTATTTTACAATGCGGGGAGGAGATCACATTCACTTCTGCAGAATAGTTCCCGTGGTTGTTAAACAAGCATATCTCGCCTTAGGCCGCCTATAGGAGTTTGTTCGTCTCGATTTAAGCAAAGTAAATTAATTATTTGGTAAATATCAGCAGGTTTAGATTCCTTTAAGACGATTACGGGGATATTGCGTTTAGCTCATTCGCTTAGCAGAACGCTCTGTGTACTATGTGCATCCGGTGACGCTTACTGTTCCTTTGTTTCATTGTTTTCATTTTCACCTAGGCCGGTGCACGATATATATCACATAATCACCACCTTCCAGTTGTTTCCTCATTCACACGCTTCTCAGTTGACCAGTCATTCAGTTGCTGATAACGCAAATTCGCTTCTCCTTCTTCTTTCCAACGGACTGCGCACAAACTTTATTCTTCACTTTGTTTAGAAATGAGAAATATTCGATATTATACAGAAGGTCGCTTTTCTGGAATATCCGATTCTACAATTTCGCTATTCTAGAACTCCTAAAAGAAGCTTGTTCGAATTAAAGAAATGGCGATAGAGATGGTATGCATTATACAAACGAGTTGTATTAGACAAATGAGTTGTTGGTGGATCCGCGAGGTGGTTAGGTGCCATTGGTCCGACTAGCAGAATGTCACAAAGGGAACTTTGCCCGAATCGGCAATTTACTTTTCGTCGAATCGGACTTCCCGTGAGTGTGTTTGCGCGGATATGGCGTGAGATGGAAGATTGAGAGAAGACGCGTGGAGAGAAGAGAGTTCGGTGGCCCACCGCTTCGGTTTCCTTCTTGTCTGCGATGAATTGGCTTTGCACAGGAGAGGAACCTCACGTTTGTTGGCGCCAGAACAGCGGCGGCAAAGAATCGATCGATTCGAGCGGAGATATCGTGCGCAAAAAAAGAGCGCGCTAGAGCCGTATATGTAGGCTTGCTCGCCGGGAGCAACGACTCTTCGATTCACCCGCGCCTGGTCCCACGTGGCAGCATGGCAATTCCTTTGTGTACGGCAGAATGCATGCGTCCGTTTTCAGGCTATGGTGCAAGCCGTGTTGCGATCAGTTGGGACTTCGAACGGCCTCGCGGGGTTAGTGCGCAATATGATCCTTATGACGTGAACACGGTTGATGCGAATTTAGGGATAAATATATAGTGTGATAAGCACTTGCGCCTGCGAAACCGCGTTTGTATAAGCAACGTGCGTAACAATACAACGTCATGCTTATTTCGCCAACTTTGAGTGGTTGAACGGGAAGAGATCGGTATAGATAAGATGTTGCGTGGAGGGAGTCGAAGACCTGGTGATATGATTTCCACATTTTAAGGACGCAGGTCAATTCTAATTTGCGTAATGTAATTGGGCCAAAGATGGAGTAATTGAAGGCCCAAGTTGAAGACAAGAGTTCGTACGGGAGTTATGAGGAAATGACGTGGGCCCGATGAGCGTTCCGCAAACGCCAGACTAAAGACGAAGCCCGTGCAAAAGTGGCGGGATAAGCGGATCCGACCGAAAATAAAGTACATTCGTGGCCTCTGAGAGCCGTTCGAGTCCATTGGCAGCTTCAAGGAGATGGCAATTTTGCAAATCACAATGTTTCATTGAGATTCTTGTTGTGCAAAGGAATGGACCATGCGTAAATAAAATTACAGATATTGATTGATTTGTGCCTCAATGCACGGTTAGTATGGCTGCCACGCGAATTATTTTTGCCCCCCCCCCCCCCCCCCCCCCCATTTCACCCCTGGAAAACGGCAACGCTACCCCTCTTTATCTGCTTGTCACGGTAATTGACTCATTGCTGCAAAGAGTATGAGACTGTCACGTGTGTGTGCATGCGTGGCGCGGTTTTGTGTAGTTTCGTATAGCAGAGGAGCACACGCGGTGCAGGGGGCACGTTTATGCGCTGGCTGCGACCTGTTGAGACCTTATTCTGCTGGTCTTTTGTGTCGCACTATATGCGACTGTCGCACTACACTGCAGTATGCGTTCCGTCACTTTGTATTCAAGGAGGTTATATAACATTTCTGTCTGCATCGGACGTCGCTGTGTATACGTACGGTCCGTTTGTCTATAGATTCGGTCCCTTCTCGGAGAGGGCTAGGCGAGCTCGTATATAGGGCAGTACGACACAAACAACGTGTTTGTACAACTATATATTCGGTGCTTTCGCGCAAACCTGCGCTCGTTAGTTGTGTTCAGAGTCCACTCCGCGTGTCTTCCTGTTTCATCGCGGTTGCATCCAGGAAGGGGTATTCCCGTGGCGCCTCCAACACAAAGGGAGCGCGCGGATCGCGCTTTGCGGAAGCCAGTGTCTGTCTCTAGTCTTTTATCTCCGTCTTCTCGCCTCCGGCGCTTCGTTTGTTTGCCGGCGGGTCTATGTGTTGACTAAGCCTTTATGTCGGTGATGTGTGCGTGCACGAGCATTGTGCACTGTGTAACCACGCGGAAAGGCACGGGTCGTCGATGGCGCGCGTTTGCGACTGCGCGGTAGTAGTAGTAGTACTAGGAAGGCCCGCGCTGCTTCTTTTGACGGATGCTTCCGCGACTGAAATAGTGCGTGCATCCGTACGCGGAGGCGTATATGGTGTTGTTCGTAGACGAGTGCTTCTCCGTACGCACTGCTAAGTGTACTAAAGTATAACAATCCCCACGTATAGTACGAAGTGTTCTGACCCTGCGTCGTGACGTCACTCAAATGAACGCGGGGACGCGGCCACGAAGCGAGCCAGCCTGGCTTATGGGATTCGTACGTTCGTAACACAATGCTTGGCAATTGAAACGTCAGTCGACCGTCTTCTGTTATGTTGCAGCTCCGAGCTCGCTGGCCTTGCGTTATGGTGGTGCTGATTCCAAACGCGCCATATTCGACATGCGATTAAGAGAAAAAAAAAAGTAAGACAAAATATTTACGGAGAAGAGTCCAAGAATAGCAGCTTATCTATGAAGGCCTAAGCCAACGCATAAGAAGAAACATGTGGGATTTAAGGTCCATGGAAGCTGCATAGTGGTGTTATGAGGGACGCTATATATGGAGGCCTGGAGTAATTTTTTATCACTTGGGGCTCTGTAACGTGGACCCAGAGCACGGTACACGAATGTTTTCGCATTCCATCACCATCGGAATGCGGTAATGGAATGGAGCGGTTGGTAATTGAACCCGCGACCTTGTGCTCAACAGCAGGACGCCGTAGCCACCGTGGCGGGTGAAAGAAAGAAAGGAAACGAAAAACAAGAGCACACTGATTGCCTTGTGGTGTTATTTGACCTTCTATTCTTTGTTTGAATGGTTCAGACGTTTGTTGACCTACAAGCCCACCCTCCACCAGAGCCTCTGTGCATACAAAAGGGCCGTGGGTGCTCGAAGCCGTGACGTGATGACGTTAGTGGGCCGATGTTTCAACTGCAGGGCACGCGGTGAGGGAAACGTGAGCGCACTAAGCGTTTCTTTCCGTCTTTCCGCCGCTGCCGTTTCAATGCATGGCTTGTCAGCTCCTTGCTGGGAACGTCACGGTCACGAGATTCGCGTCCTTTTACGACGAGCTGCAGAGCGCGACCTCATGAAGATGCAGCGGCGTTAATCACGTTAACTAAACTTAAGATAACCTTTACGACGCGAGTTTTCTAGTAATATGAGATGAGTAGTTGTGGGCGAGTATTACTTCGCGAAGAATAATTAGCAATGCGGTGAATATATATGGTGTAGTTGTAGTAGCGATGAATTCGTCTGGCGTTTAATTGCCTGTATGCACTGTATGCGGGTCGCCACGCCACTTTGTTTACAAAGATGGAGCTCGTATACACGTAATGCCCGAGGACGTTGGCGATCGGTGTCGGCTTCCCGCTGTTTTAACATTACAGTCGCAGCTTCCACAGTTGATATTTTAATTATTCTTTTACGTCAACAATGGGTCGTTGTTTTCGGATTTACGACGGATCAGTGCTCCGCATCGCATTTGTTGTATTAAATGTTTAGCGCACAATCGTTGTCGCAATCAGCCTGTCCGCCATGCTGGATCTGATCGGAAGCCATATCAGATATATCGCAAGATCCCAAGTACACGATTTCACCCCTGAAGTTAAGGTGCGCTTTTCCTGTCCCACTTGCGATATACTGACGTGTGTTGCATCGCAGATACATAATTTATCATTGGCGATTCCGGGATATGTAGATAAGGCTGACAATATAGCGAGGCCGAGAAGACCCGGCGCGATAATGGCCAGAATATGTGGGGCGTGAAGATCGCGTGCATGAAGAATCTGCTGTCGCATGCATGTCAAATAGCCGAACGCGTAATATCGTGTAAAAGTTGGGATGTTTTGTAAGTTGGCATAGCAGGAGCATCCAAGAAGTGCTGTGAGTGTATTCTCGCAAGGCCTCGCGCGAATGTCGGTTGTGACGTCTAAAGCACGAGCACTTGGGAGAGCAATTTTAGAACAGCTCTTTGTGGTTCCTGTTTGCCCACTGAAAAACATTATCGGCCTGACCGGAGCGTCGCATTCGCCGATCGACACTTCCCTGTGAAATCGAAAGAGTTTGGGTTTACATGGTGTGCATATACACGCGCTGCTCGACGACCTTGACACACGCACGCGAAGTTTACATGCCGAAAGTGAACGCTACAGGAATCGCGAACGGTGAACAAAAACCGGGAATCTTGTTCATCCTGCGCGATATGCAGTACTGACCCGATAAGTCGATACGTGCTTATGTATATACTATGCGCATTTACCAAACGAAAAAACAAAAAGCAGAACGTTTAATGCGCCTTTGGCTTTAACTTTTCACGGACCTTTATCTACGTCACTACCATCATACTTATGTTCATCGCAGGACGAGGGCTTCTCGCCGCAATCTTCAGTTATAACTCTTCTTGTCTTGCGCCAGCTGCGCGACTCCGTCCTATGCTTGTAAATTTATTAATCTCATTACATCACCTGATTCTCTGCCGTCCTCGACTGCGTGGCCCTTTCTTTGGCACCCTTTTCTAACTCTGTAATGGGCCGCTAGTTATTTGCTCTGCGCATCAGGTGACCTGTCCGACACTACAGTTCACCCCCTTCTTATCTATATATAATACACTCGCGACTACTCGAGTTTGCTGTCTAATCCGCGTTACGATACATATCACTTTCTATTCTGTCGTACGCGAGGCACGGTCCTTGTAGCTTCTGCTATATAGTTATTTTGTTGTCCTCGAAGTGTCAACCCGCACATCATATAGATACGCAGTGCGTATAGGTAGCCAGAAATGTGAAAAAAAAAAAGAAGTAAGACTCGCTCATAAACAATCACGTGAGCACAGATAAATGCCATAACGATGGAGTTAATTCCATCGTGAAACCTTTAGGTGAACTTTGACACGTGCGTGTACGGTGTACTTTACTCTTATCCTTTCACTCTTGCCATGGCTCGGCTCAGCTCTCTGGCCAACTGGACAAACTCGCAGTTGTCGCGCGAATTTTGCCACGACGCCGCGGTTGAACAGCCACACAACGTTGCTTTCCTTTTTACACTTCTGTTTTATAAGAACGTCTGTGTCGCTGTGAAGCTGCTGCCTTAAATTCGTCTAACGTGACCTAAGCTATAGACGCTCACATTAGGCAGTCGCTCGTGTTTGGGCTATATGTAGGCGTCTTCGAAGAGGTGTGCATGTTCTTTACGGGAGTACGAAGCGCGTGTATACCGACTTGTGTATATATACATTATATATGCGACGAACGAAGCCGGTCCCAGACTTTGGATGATTCTCTCGCATCATCCGAAGCTCTCAGTATAGCATCGTTATAATTGGCTGCCGCGGATGTGTCACCTGAGATCATCGATCGTCAAGTATACGCGTGCGGGGTTCTTGATCGGAACGGGCGCCCGCGCTCGATCCACTGCACGTTCTGCCTCACCGAGAGGAATATCCGCTTGGATCGTCGCCAGCTCTGTAGATTAGGTGCGAACGCTTGTGTCAGCCAGGGCTCCATGCGCAGCTCCGCGCATGACGTGCTCCTCTTGTTCCTATATTATATAGCTGTATCGGCATCAAATCTCTCGCCTTCATTCGCTTGCTTTATGGCAGTATCTGTATATGATACGATGCTTTGCGGTTGGCTGGCTCGCGACCTTTGTGCTAAAGCGAGCCTGATAACTGTACATCCAGGTGGCGGTTTCGGGGGAGTTTTCGCATTTGGTGGCATAGAATCTATACAGCAAATACGTTCTTCTTCAGTTCCGGTCGCGATCTGTGCAACCTTCGTGCGCCTGAGACAGCATCTGACGAAAACACCTGTGTACTTAGATTTAAGTGCACGTTAAAGTACCCCAGGTGGTCCAAATTTCCGGAGTCCCCCACTACACAGCAAAAGTTTTTACACCCAAAAGGGTGTAAAAAGGGTGTATTTTAATTTTAACACCCTTGCTTACACCCTTTCACACCCTTTTGTCAGTATTTTACAATACTACACCCTATATATAGGGTGCGTACATCTTTTGCACCCTCCGATTGGCACCAAGGGTGTTTCTTTATGCTCAAGAAGGGTGTAAGTGACGCACAAATATGTATGCGTACACACATGTGTGCGCATGCGTCTTCGACAAAGGCTATATATAACATGCCCAGAGCATTGGCGATAATAAAGGCGCTTTATTCGGTAATACAGTGTTCAAGGCAATTCATGTTAAGTGTATCTATCGTAAAGTATTAAAATCGATATGTACTTATTGCAATCGGCTAGCTTTCATTTTCAATTTAAAGAGCATGCGGTAATTACAAAATTCAAGTCAGCCTGTACGCAAAATGCACCCAGTAAGTGCGAACTTGGTGAGCGAATCAAGTTTTTAAGATATTCCTTCGAAATATGCTTGCATGACGTTCTCCTTTCTATTTTTCGAGAAAAGCTTTTTGGTGCATATATGTGGAACACCAGTGCATTATGCGACACTATTCAGGTGTATATTTTGCGAGGCTGGTGCCGCTGACAGCATTCCTGTCAAATGGCTAAACTTCACATATTGTCTCGCTTCAATATTGAAATAACAATATGACCTATCAAAATATTAATGAAAAAGTATTTTTATGGATATCAGTCCTCGTAAAATATACGTTCTAACATTGATAAAAAGTTATGACACAACTCATTATTTACCCGTTCATTACATGCACCAACCACCCCAAATTAGCACTACACTAGATAGATTGCAGTGCACTGCATTGCAACACAGGGGCACTGGGGTTTGCCATCCCCACTAGGAAATCGGACGCTTGTCTGGTTGACTTGCTTGCCTTTCCTCTCCTTGCTTTTTCTATCTCTTTGAACCAACTGCACTACCTTGTCGAAGAGGAAGCGTTATCCTCTTTCAGAGTTAAATAATTTGTCGAGTAATAATTTTACAGTTCCAGCAACTACAGCATAAACTGGAAAACGAAACCGAATCTGATTTGTTCTCCGTGCTCACAGAGCGCGGCACCAGGTGGCACCGTGCGCTGCGCCTCCGGTCTCGAAGGATCTAACAAGCGGTAGATGCAGCTGCGAATGTGCAGTCAGTCGGCTTTTATCGTTTTATGTAGTGCAGATTGTTAGTTCACGGTAAATATGTCTTGATTTGTACTCAAGAGTGGAGCAAGGCCCCAAGGTACAGAGATTGACGCAACGGGAGCGAAGAACAGAAGCGATGGATGGTTACGCTGGTTGACTCTCGGCATGTTCAAAATGGCGAAGTTCCGAATTTGTCGCTGTGTGACGTGCGCGTGTGTGGTCGTGTAAAGCCCCTATATTTATAAAAGTAGCGCCATTCTTAGATCTTGCCGCCACCGCGCTCACCCCGGCGCTTCCTCCTCGCCCTCTCTTAGCCGCTTCCTGTCGCCCCAGCCTCCTCCGCTCCCCCATTGGCTAATCCGTGTCACGTGGAAGTTCGCGTCGCGCTTTTGTATATTTTTTTCTTTCCAGCGCGCTCCGACTGCCATTCTCGGGCCTGTGCGACGAAAGTGCTGTACGCACAAACGGATCAAACGTGTTATGGACAAAAACTTCGTTGTGATGGCATGCTGCTGCGCCTTAAGTTGCCGCAACCGACAAGGCGAGGGCAAAAGGCTTTTTTTGTTTACCATCCGGCGTGCGCAAACGCTTGCTGCACACTTGATATTTGCGCCGTCTCGCATCGTCGCGTTGCTACTTCCAAAACGGCATTATTAAGACCAGTTACTGACTGACGAAGCAAAATCGCGCCTCAAAAACGTCTCCACAGGGCGCGATCGAAGTTTTCCTCGGATTTCCTCTGGTAGCGAGTTAGCTGTCGTCTGCCACGGCAGGCCCGACGCAGGCGGCGCCACTGTCGATATCGCGCCTCGATCGCGCTGGTCGCGCCGAGCGCGATAGTGGAACGGAGGAGGAGGGAAGTGGATGGCGCTACTTTTATAAATATAGGGGCTTTATGGTCGTGGTGTGCCGTCATAGCGCGGGGATATTTGTGCTGAATGTGTTTCACTTCGTCTACAAAACTCTGCACGCAATGGCATCGAAGAAGTCGTGTGTTCAGGTGCACGTATGTGCATGCTTGGATACGGAAAGCCTGCCCTCAACGGTAGCGCTAAGCTCAGCCGTGTTGGCTCAGCGCTACCCCCTCAACGGATGTTCAACAGTCTACGTGCTCGTAACTTGCTCACGAGGTAAGCCCGTTGTCATCTTGTTTGTATGTGGTAAGCCGGCGTCGCGATCAGAAATATTGTTTAGAAAATGCCAGTAAACGGCGTCTTACGGCAATAAGGACGCGTGAATGGGAAAAAGGATTACGTTCGGGGTAGATTATTCGTTGGCGTCACCTATTCTCGCACGGGCGCGTTACCTCGGATGGACATACTCACGCCTGCGGCGCTCGTGCTGTATCAGTCATGCCGGATTATATAGCTTTCTCGCGCCTCTACCTTCAAAATAACATCACTGATTTTCCCGGGGGAGCAGTAGGGGCCGTAGTGGAGACCGGGGCTACTGTCCTAGAGCAGTACTTTCGCTCATGCCAGCCTTTTCGTATGTGTTCAGCTTCTCTGCAGCCTAAATTGTGTGCAGTTAACTCTGCATGACATTATACTTGCTTGCATAAGTGTCACAGTTGTCACCCGTTCGTCGTTGGCGCGAAGTCAATCGACGGGGTATACAAGCCGGTTGGTCGTTCCGTATGCTCTCCGTGACTTTTCAAAACATATTAACTCAAAGAAAATGCCTAAACTGCTCCCCCGGGAAAATCAGTGATGGTATTTTTAAGGTAGAGCGCCGTAAAGCGTGAGAAAGGTATAATCTGGCATGGCTGACCCGCAGGCGCGGGAATGGCTGTCCGAAATACCGCGCCTGTGTGCGGAGAATAGGTTACGCCAACGAGGAATTTACCACGTTTGATCTACATGGTAGTGCGGTCCCCTCGATCGCGATCGAAATTTTCTGTGTGACGATTATAACCTCTTGGTTTGTGATTGCTATATTCAGCACTTTTATAAAACAAGGATATTGTTGAATCAAAGGGTAAACAGAGGTTTTACAAGTAAAAAATAACAAGAATTTTGTGCAATTGTATTGCACATATCTGTGTGATCATCGAAGCTAACACGAATTGTCATCTGTTTACAGACCTCCTTGCTGTTGCAACACTGAGGACAATTGCTTCAAATGGGAAGGAACAACCAGCACTACCAGCGCTATTTGTACATGAGGACGCATGTTCCTTCACATTTTTGTTAATGAAATCGGATCTAAACAATGCTGTAATTCCTCAAATGGCTTCAATCGTAGAAACAGTTTGGCAACTGTATAAAGATCCAGATGCTTTTTTTTAATGTGAACATGCTACCTAATTTCACCACCTATTTATTCATTTTTATTTATTCATGCTACCGGTAAAGGCCCTCACAGAGAGTGTATTACATGGGGGGGGGCGTCGATATAATCATTAATAAGTGCTGTAAATATTAGGAAGAACAACAACAATACATGTATAAATAATAAAAAAACAGCAATTAAATCATGAGTCAATATACAAAACGTAAGGATGAACAAATGAACAATTTTGAACTGCTCTTGCACTCGATGTGAGGCGCATCTATGCTGCAAAAATGACCTTGCTTGGATTACACGGGTTATTCGAATAATGCTGGGTTGTGTTAAGCTTCTCTACAACCTACATTGTTTGCAGTTAAGGCTGCATGACAATATACTTGTTTGCATAAGTGTCCGGCTGTCACCCGTTCATCGTCGGCGCGAAGTCAATCGACGGGGTATACAAGCCGGTTGGTCATTCCCGTATGCTCTCCGTGACTTTTCAAAACATATTAACTGAAAGAAAATGCCTAAACTGCTCCCCCGGGAAAATCAGTGATGGTATTTTGAAGGTAGAGCGCCGTAAGGCGTGAGAAAAGTATAATCTGGCATGGCTGACCCGCAGGCGCAGGAATGGCTGTCCAAAACACCGCACCTGTGCGCGGAGAATAGGTTACGCCAACGAGGAATTTACCACGTTTGAACTACATGGTAGTGCGGTCCCCTCGTACGTGATCGAAATTTTCTGTGTGACGATTATAACCTCTTGCTTTGTGATTGATATATTCAGCACTTTTATAAAACAAAGATATTGTTGAATCAAAGGTAAACAGATGTTTTACAAGTAAAAAAAGAACAAGAATTGTGTGCAATTGTATTGCACATATCCGTGTGATCATTGAAGCTAACACGAATTGTCATCTGTTTACAGACCTCCTTGCTGTTGCAACTCTGAGGACAATTGCTTCAAATGGGAAGGAACAACCAGCAGTGCCAGCGCTATTTGTACATGAGGACGTAAGTTCCTTCACATTTTTGTTAATGAAATCAGATCTAAACAATGCTGTAATTCCTCAAATGGCTTCAATCGTAGAAACAGTTTGGCAACTGTATAAAGATCCAGATGTTTTTTTTTAATGTGAACTGACATGCTACCTAATTTCACCAGCTATTTATTCATTTTTATTTATTCATGCTACCGGTAAAGGCCCTCAAAGGGAGTGTATTACATAGGGGGGGGGGGAGGCGATACAATGATTAATAAGTGCTGTACATGTTAGGAAGAACAACAACAATACATGTATAAATAATAAAAAAACAGCAATTAAATCATAAGTCACTATACAAAACGTAAGGATGAACAAATGAACAATTTTGAACTGCTCTTGCACTCGATGTGAGGCGCATCTATGCTGCAAAAATGACCTTGCTTGGATTACACAGGTTATTCGAATAATGCTGGGTTGTGTTAAGCTTCTCTACAGCCTACATTGTTTGCACTTAAGGCTGCATGGCATTATACTTGCTTGCATAAGTGTCATAGCTGTCACCCGTTCATCGTCGGCGCGAAGTCAATCGATGGGGTATACAAGCCGGTTGGTCTTCCGTACTCAAGCGAACAGAGTGAAAGAGTCAGAGTTGGGAGTAAACAAAAAAACAGATATTTATCGCCAGATAAGTATACACAATTAATAAAATAAAATAATAAAAAAGACAATAGAAACACACCTGGGGCGCTATAACATAAAATGATTCCAAACAGTTTTGATTGCAAACTCCTGATGTCAAATTTACATAACCACCGATGCAAGCATCGGGCGGTGACCCGCGGCGTTGTCTGAACAACTCAATCAAGCACTCTCCTCGTTTATAGGAGGTCACCTTTGTTCGCTTTGAAAACCAATAACATTGCTTATACTCAGCGGTTTTTCTTATCTAATTGGCTGACAAGAGGAGCACGCTCTAGTGAAGAGGGTTTCGATGGAGCCGAGCCAGCACAGTGAAAATAGATAACCGCATGAAGAGGGTGGTGCCAGCTTCTCCGATTGGTCCGCTTCGCCTTACTTAGCTTGCGGTGGCTGGTCGAAAATCGCGGCAGCGTGCAATGGAAGAATAAGAATGCCGCTAAAACGGATCCTCAGCAAGGAAGAGTTGGTAGAGCGATGTTGTGTGCATGGCGAAAAGACTCGATAACGTTTTACTCATACACAAAAATGTTTATCATGCGCAAATAATTACATGCTCACCGGCAGGTACGAGTAGCGAGAGCCTGAGTGATCCGCGGGCAGCCATCTTTTATTCCTTTCGGAATGGGGCAGTCTGTGGCTATTAAGAGAAATTTTCCGTTTTATTCGGCATAATTCATTTTTTTCGCATACACGTCACTTTGACGTGGTGAGTTTTCGCAGTTTTGTGAGGTCGCGTGACAGATAGGCGAAGTGGGTGTATCCAGAAAACATTGGATAATAGCAGAGGGCTAATGGTGAAAAGGCGTCGAATCAGGAATGATTATTTTTCTATTGTGCGGTTTAATCATGCATAATCAGTGTGTACACGTTATATCAGATGGGGAGCTGTCGCGGTTTTCGTGACGTGACGTGACAGACAGGCGAAGTTGGGAGTGGCTTGAAAATGTTTTGGCCAATCGGGGAGGCTGATTGCAGAAATTGGAATCAAAACAGTTTGGAATCTTTTTACGTTATAGCGCCCCTGAAACACAATGATGACGGAGAAATGTGATGAGCAATTAACAATACATATACATATGAAACAGGGCGCGAATCAAATATACAAGAATAACACATAACAGCATTTCACTAAAATAATGTTCAAAAGAAAACAACGATGTCATACGCGTGGCGGGGCAGCAGCAAGACCATAAACCGTGAAGTCGGCGCGCGAAGCTTTTCGGAAGAATGCTGGCGGGCCGATCTTGCTGAGGCGGCGGTAATTGCTGGGCTGGATTTCCCGGGAGTCTAGATTTGACGTCTTCTCTTAAGCAGGTTGAGCTAACTTAAGGCGATCTACCGTGAGCTTCGTTGCAGACGTTGGTTTGTAGTCTCGTTCGTCAACTAGTTCCTCGGAATTCCGACGTGGCCAGGCAGCCCAGGAGATACTGGACGGCACTAGCCCCCTGATGGCTTCTCAGCAGCACATAGGTTCAGCTTCTAGACTAATTAGCTGGGACCAAAACGTGCACTTAAATAGCCTCTCCTTTCTCTAGTTCCCTATGTGGGGGAACTGCCGGTATGCAGAGTTCACCTAATTAACTCATGACTCCCCCCAAAAGTCTTGGCCGTGCCCCTTTAAGCATGGACGAAGGATGGTAGATTGCCCTCTCTCCAAGGTCGAGCCCCGGCACTGCATGCACCACACGGACGCACACCTCTAGGTCCGTTGATCGGCGTGTCGATGTCTCGAAACGAGATGCCACCCCGTGGGGCCACGACATTTTTGACGCCCGTTAATCGGCCTGTCGCCTTCTCGAAATTATACGCCGCACAGTGAGGACACGACATTTTTTTTGGCGGCCGTTAATTGGCGTGAAAACCACTCGAAATCTCTCGAAAATATGCCGCTCCGTGACAAGCATAGCAACCCCTTTATATTGTGCTTACACAAAAGCATTAATATACTTTCATGATCAGTAAGCTTTCTTTGTTGTCATTGCAGGACGAGAGGGTTCCACTCACCCCCTGTGTGGTGTATTCTGGCCACAACCTGGAACAGGCAGAGTTTCTCCACCTCTGTGTCGACAAGGAGCGGCTGTTCATGATCAAAAATGCGGAGGAAGGGGTCATCGCAATCATGAGTGCATTTTTTGTATTGAACATAGTATATGGGCCTAAATACCTCAGCACCAGTGCAGTACTGGAACGATTGTTTTTTGGTTTGAATGTAATAATGCCAAGTGGTTGTTACAAAGTTTGTGAACAGAGTTGTGCAGGCAATGCGACACCGAGGTTCATGTACGTTACCATACGAATGCTAGGCTGACAATAGATTTGTGGAATTTTTAATGTATCATTTTCTTTCTTTTTGATCACGATAATAGCATGATCCAGTAACTTCTTCCGCTGCTTGTGCCAACCACCTATAGACTGCACCTTTTTTTGTTCTGATGACTTGACAGACAATGTAATAGTGCCCAAGTGTAGGTCAGCAAAAAACAAACGTGGTGTACTGTATTCTGCACGTACTTATCGAAAACTTTGCGGGGTGTTGCTATGTGCTGAAAAGAAGATTACAATACGTCTAGTTCTAATGAGGTCTGCCTTAACATTAATGTGTGTGAAACAATTGTCAGCAGTTTTATACAAAGATTATAGCTTGCTTGCTCTTCCTTAACATAGTTTGTTTATGAAACCTATTTGCCAGCCAGGGAACAATGTCCCAGCTTTTTTATAAGTACTGCATGATACAACTGTTAACGTTTGTATTCCCTTATAGGGCACATCAACACTGGCAGCCAGTGCTCAACTTTTCGTAACATGCTGCTTGGTCAATATTTTATATTTTGCGCATGTGTTGCATTGTGTAACCTTTCCAATACAAGTGAAAGTTTTTGTGGTTTGACTGTCCTTTTATGAACTATGTTTTATGTTTATTATGTATAACTTAGCAGCTGAGGCCTGACATACTAGTCAAAACACAACAGAGTATCCAATTTTTATAAGGTTTTACAAGGTTTTTACAAGTTTTGGATTGTAAAACAATGTTGCGTGGAACAATTATCAGGCTGAAGTACTGTTACATTGTCATGAATACCGGCAGCCTTTGCTTAACCTTTATGAATCTGCTGGCAGGCTGTAGTATCTTTAGCTCGTTTATTTTTTGTACTTGTGTTGCCAATGCCTCATCCGAGTGAAAGCTAGTCGCTTATATACTACATATACTGGTGTTTCTACAAAGCATTTACGTAATATTTAAAAATAGCCGTTCTGAAGTACAAGGACGGCTCGTTAGAAGACAGCAATGCTGTCAGTGGTGCCGACCATGGGTGGATGGCTGATATCTGGTAATTAGTTGCTAATTAACAATCTAATATATCTTACTTTTGTTGCAGCAGACTCATTGTAACCAGGAAATTAAAGCAAGCTCTCTGCACAAGACATGTGAACTTTTGGATCTGGAAAAATACAATTACTCGCAGAACTGTGGCGTCATGAATTTAGGCTGTCTGAGCACGCGAAACTGAAACTGAGATGCTGCTGAAACTCAAGGCAACATTTTGCTTACGTCGCCCAGAAGCGGGCTACCAGCACACTTCACGAAGCCCTATTGCTGCCCACTGTTGGGTGATGTGAGCAGAACGCCCCCTCGAAGGGCGCGTCTGTGCTCACTGTAGCCTCGGGTACAGTTTCGCGTGCTGTGATAGCCAAAGTTCATCGTGCTGCAGTTCGTGTAGGTAATTGCATTTTTTCCAGATTCTAAAGTCTATATAATTTCCCGATTAGGATGAGTCCACTCAAACTAAAAATAAAATGTATTTTATTTTTGTTATTTAGCAACTAATTACCATGTATCACCCATAACCTCGTGGTCGACACTGCTGGTGGCATGTCTCCAAAGGAACCGTTGTTTTATTTCAGAACGGTTGTTTTTACATATCAGCAATGTGTTTGTAGAAACACCCTTACAGAGTTGTGTGATATTACTGTTGAACAAATCTTATTGTGTACTCAGGTGAAATATGCACAGATGAAGAGCAGATATATACGTGGTGTCACCTCTGTTAATGTACTATAATTTTTTTGTGTGAAGGCCACCACACAGTTTCTTTTTTGCAAATGGCTGCTCTGCTTTTACTCACTCGTACTCTCTCACTTGTACTCAGTATACACGTATATTATACCACAGATATACTGTGATCCATGTGAATTACTGTGATCAGTTGCAAACTATATATTGTTAACTGCAGTGATACTTTACAAATAATGTTTGTATTGTATTGCTTCTTGTATGAAATACAATAAAGTTCATTCACATTTTCTTTTCAAATTGTTACATATAGGTCTCATATATATGCTTCACCATTTAGTTAAGCTTTGCATTTTTGTACGAATGCAGCAGTGACTTCTTTTGCATGTCCATGGAGTGAAGCAGAATACATATTAGCCAGAGATCTAAGACATGCTAAATGTGATGTTTTTGTGTGTGTATAGTGCATGTGTACGATACGTATAACTTGTGTTTGAATTTTATAGCTTGAGCAGATTTTAAAAAAAAAGTGATACATCTCCGATGACTGAGACCATGATGCATATTGAACTCCTGCATGAGACAACATGCACTTTTCAAAGCACGGCTCATGGAATAATATTTTAAATCTCCACATGCATTATACATATATATTGTTTAAGTATAATTTAACTTTAAAAAAACATTTAAGTTCAGGCAACTGTAAGCAATATACCATAGGTCTCGTTCATCGATAAAGTGTTCCACTTTAAAGTTCGGTTCAAGCTATTTGACATCTGGTACAGGGGCTGTACACCCATCTGGCACCCTCCACAGTGGGTGTTAAATAAGGGAAAATAAATGAAGGGTGTAGCTGCCACCCTTCGGTTGGGGTGTTTTCACAACACCCTACAGTTTCTTTACATGGGCACCCTTGTTTTAGGGTGTGCCGAAAAGGCACCTTGTAAAATAGGTGCTAACTTACACCTATAGGGTGTCGTCTCTGCGACAAGCCTATTTACACCCTTCTGGGTGTAAAAACTTTTACTGTGTACGGCGTGCCTCATAATCAGATCGTGGTTTTGGCACGTAAAATCCCATAATTTAATAGACAGCATCTGATTGCATCTATAGTGGTGTCCCGTTCTATATACAATTGTCTATTTGCATCGCATTGGATATATATATATATATATAATATATATATATATATATATATATATATATATATATATATATAGGGAATCACGTCCGTCCAAACTCATGTGGCAAATTTGTTGCCTCACTCTGCCTAGGACGCGGACTAATAAAGCTTGCTCAGCGGGCAGAAACAAATCTTTACTTCTGTTCGGGGAAGCTACATTTCCCTCAATTTCTCTCAGGGAACGTAGATTTATACAACAATATTTCATGAGCGCATAAGGCATGAGTGCGCAGATGTATATACGACGATAACGCCTCTTTCGCCAAGCTGTACGTCACGGACTCCTTCAACCGTGGCTTCAATTCAGAGTGCGGGGCTGCTTCACAGAGCGTAAGAAAAATGATTCGGCGACATCACCGTCATGAAGGGCGGCATGCAGCTGCCATATGCGTGAGGCCATGAATGATGGTAAAATGATGACGACGACGATGATGAGGACGACGACGACGATGATGATCCACTTTAAAATGGGCCGATGGCACATGCCACCAAGCTCGTTGTTTAAAGCCTTCTCGTGCATCGGCGGGTTAGGTAGATACGAAACCCCACGACCGCGGTGGACCAACTGCAAGAAAGGGCGTACACCGCTTCTCTAACTGGGACGCGGTCTTTCTTGGTCATATCGTTTTTGAGCTATACAGGCTGCAGTGCTCGCCATGGGTGAAAATGGAATGCCAACGCGTTCGTGTTAGTATACGTGCATGACACGCGCGTTTCTACATCGTAGGTTGGCGGCGTGCAGTCAGGCGGTGAAGATAAACGAGCAATACGTGTGCTTCGAGGATGTAAGGCAAGGAGAAACGACTGGGGCCCCCGGCTATACCGCACGTTCGCAAATGAACGCGGCGACGATCGCGGCGGCGCTGTGTGGCAGCGGATATCGAGAGGCCATTTCGCACGCCCAAAGCACGGCACCTGCACGATTCCGGCCCTCCTTAGTATATATCTATAGGCGGGTCTGCGCTGATGTGTGGGCGGGAGGTCGTATACACACAAACGAGACACGTACATACGTGGTGGCGGCGGATGCCGGAGAAGAGATGCGCCCATATCTCATACGCGCGTGACAGGATGTATAGCCCGACCAATTTCTCTATCTCTCTCCGATGTTCTATAGTTAACCGACCGAGGAATAGGCGTGTCAGTGAGCTGTGTCGCGTGTGGTCCTCGATTGGCGCTTGTTAACTTTGGAGGCGCACGCTTCACTGGCTCGGTGATCAACTGCTTCGCTATATATAGCTCTGCCGCTCGGAGATGCGTCCATTCCCGCGGACGAGAAATTTTGACGACAGTTGTGTGTACTCTGCTGACGAATTCATCGTCGGTCTTGCTGGATGACCTCGCGTTGAGAACGCGTGGAGAGTACATATAGGAGGCTTTAGTTGACAACGGTATACCTTTCTTGCCCCGCTGTTAATAACTGTCATGTGGCATGACACTTATTTGCAGACTACGCTTTTAAAAAAAGGAAAAAGAGAGATAAACTTGCCAAATATTTCGCCGGTGACCCGGGAGATTGTGTAGGCTGTCGGACTAATTCCAGACGATATGCAAAATAC
>NC_051157.2:123762285-123866701 GCF_013339745.2 Dermacentor silvarum
ACTTGGCCGGATTCCATACCCGGTTGATCTCGTGTTTAAGTGTTTCGATGGCCCTGTCATCCAGGTTCCTAAGGAGCTTATTCGTGACTCCATCGGGCCCGGTGCCGATCTGCTGTTAAGGTTGTACAGGACGTGTCTGATTTCGGACGTCTCAAATGGCTCGTCCAGATCTGGCGCCGGATGGCCTTCGTAAACAAATTCCTCGCCCCTGCGGTCCGAACCGTGGCCAGGGGAGGTTGTGTACGCTAGGTTTTCGGTTACCTCCTTCTCTGTGAGGCCTATCGAGAACTGTTTTTACGAGTCTATCCGACGCGAGATTGAGTGTGCTCTTAGATTGCTTATCGCTGTTAAGGAGATTTTTAAGCAGGACCATTTCTTTCCCTTCATGCGACCATCTGTTTTGCATATGTTTCATCCCATTGCTGTCTGGTGATTTGGGATGAGTAGGACTCGATTTCCCTGTTGAGGCGCGCGATTCTCGCCCTGAGTCTGCGGTGGAGTCTACAGGTCCTCCACCTTTCCAAGAGGGCATTCTTTGCCTCCAGGAGATGGGCAAGCATCGAATCCATTTTAGGTGCCTCTATGTCGGTAGTTATTTCTTTGGTCGCCTGTGTTACCGCGCTGTTGAGATTTTGTATCAGTTCTGTATAGGTTTCGCTTAGTGGGGCCGTTTCGCCTCTGATTTTGCGGAACAGGTCCCAGTCCACGTACGTCTACTTCCTGGGTGGTTTGGGGCTTACGCGCACTAGGAGTTCTAGAATACGGTGATCGCTGCCCAGGTCCTCTTGGAGGTTGTCCCACGTGCATTCTGCGCTTCGGAGGAAAGTGAGGTCGGTTGTCGTGTCACGACTGACCAAATTGCCGATTCTGGTAGGGAACCTGGGATCTGTAATCAACGTTAATCCGAGCTCCGCGGCGGTGTTAGCTAGGTTCGTGCCCTTGGTGCTTGAGTAACCATATCCCCATTCCGTGTTGGGGGCGTTAAAGTCTCCCGCGACTATCAGGGATGCGTCTTTCGCCGTGCGTACCGCGGCGACCAGAAGCGCCCTGAAATCCCTTCTTCTATCCGCGGAGGAACTGTATACGTTAAGAATAAATACGTTCGCGTTGCTTGTTCTGCTCGGTATGATTTCCAACAGTTGAGCTTCGAGTCCTGCCTTGTATGAGGGAACGTCGTGCATTATAAACGATATGTTTTTCCTAATTAGAATGGCGATACCTCTACCTCTTTCGCCCTTGTCCGCTATCGCGCGGTCACCTGGGAAGGAGATTTCTTCGCCGCTTAACGTTTCTTGTAACAGAATCGCGTGCGGTTTATCCGCTATTGATCTGATGAGTTGTCCTAGGGGGGCCTTGCGCCTCTGGAAACTCGCACAATTCCACTGCCAAATCTTTAGGTCTTTTGCGTTCGCCATTTTGATTATTGGGGATTATAGAATGGCCCTTTCTCACCGTTTCCGGGATTTGGGATTTCTTGCGGCTGCTCTGCCAACGCCAAGGGTCTGCCTCTGGGCTGGAGCTTGGGTCTTTCTAAGTGTGTAATTCTTTCCTCTATCCTGGAGAACAGCTCCATAATTCGCTTTTCGAAGGAAGCTAGTCTGGCAGTTAGCTTGCGTCTGATGTGCTTAGTTGCGGCGGCTGGCCCGACGGCACCGGCATCAGTCGGGGTCTCATCCGGGTCCGCCATTTCCTCCTCCTCGTCCCCTTCCGTCTCGCTGACTGGTTCGGGGTTGGGGGCTTTGCGTTTAACTTTACCCACTAGCGGGCGTGCTTCTCCGATTGTGACCACATCGCGATTTGTGATTTGTGCCTTAACGCTGTTTAGTGC
Source organism: Dermacentor silvarum (assembly GCF_013339745.2). Taxonomy (NCBI): domain Eukaryota; kingdom Metazoa; phylum Arthropoda; class Arachnida; order Ixodida; family Ixodidae; genus Dermacentor; species Dermacentor silvarum. Next base: position 123,764,114 of record NC_051157.2, read on the forward strand.
CTCGCGGAGCTCGTTAAGTTCTCACCTGAGCTGCTGATTTTCCGCCTCGAGCGCCTGACAGCGGGAACCACACGCATGCTCTGGCTGTGCCTTACCGACCGCCTTCTGCCTTGATGTACTGGGCGATGATCCAGTACCCTTGACCTTGTCGGACCAGGTGGTCTGCTTCGCCGAGCGAGAACGGAACCTGGATCAGGATCTGGAGGTCGTCCCTTGGCCGATTCTTGAGCCCGAACGCCTCCTGGAGCGAGAGCGTCCCCTTGGAGCGGGAGCGTCCCCTGTAGCCGGAGCGTCCCCTGGAGCGTGAGCGCCCCTTGGAGCGGGAATGCCCACCTGATCGCGAGCGTTCTCGCGTCGACGAGCCGCCGAATGCGGTCGCGGATGTTGTCGAGCCCCTCCTTATGTAGGTGCCGCTGACGTCAATGTCGTCTCCTCCGGCAATCTGCGCAACTCGCTCTCTCTGCCGTCGCCTTCTGCGCCGACGCCTTACGATGTATGGGATCTGGTAACGCTGTTTGCACGCGCGATCCCCAGCGACGTGGGGGCCGCCGCATGCCTCGCACTTGGGCGGGCATTGGTGCTTCTCCTCGTCATTGTTAGAAGTTTTGATCTTTCCGCAGCCGCGGCACTTGTTCCTTTCCTCTTCGCTTTTAAAACAGACGTCGGCTCGGTGACCAACTTGTCCACATGCGTAGCATACGTCCACCTGCCGCTTGAATAATGAGCACTGAACGAGGGCGGCGCCACACAATACAGTGTTTGGCACCCGCATGCCATCGAAGAGAATGACGACTACCTGCGTGCTTTTGATTCTTCTGACTTCCCGAGCCGTTGGATTTCTGGGGTTCACAATCAAGCGCGTCAGGGTTGCATCGTCCAGAGAGAGGTCGATGTTCCTAATCACACCTTTGCACGTTCCTTCGGGAGCGGCGACGTACGCCGATACTTCAAAGGCGCCGAGCTTCGTGTGAATTTTGCGGACCTTTACGTACGCCTTCGCGTTTTCATCGTGAGGGGTAGAGATGATCAGAATGTTCTGTACCTTGTTCGGGCACACGGTGTCCTCACTGGATTGCTCCTCCGTCAGGGCCGCCGCCATGGCCAGAGCTCGGCCGAGTAGTACGATGTCAGCTTTGGATACGTCGAGGCCTCCCTTGGGGCGTACGATGACCTTGACCTGATCTTTGGCTAGCTGCGGAAGTCTCGAGGCTTCCGTAATCTTCTGCATGAGGCTCTTTGCCGGCGGTTTGGCCGTGCGGCTGCCAACCGGCGTGTTCTGGGTGCTGGGTAATCCGCCATATGGGGGCGTGCTCGTTGGTTGCTTGCGTCTGCCCCCGAAGGCGGTTTTCTATCCCGGTTCGAAACAGGCTAACCGTAAAAAACTGCATAGCAGCGAGAGGTTTGGTTTGGTGCCTATAGATATAGCACAACCCACTACGGGGGATTCGCCGTGGTGGGTTGTGCTATATCCTTATACAACGAGAGGCTCAGAGCACCGTGAGCCCTGGGCAATTCTTTCTCTTCCTCTCCAGCGTCAACGAGCTTCATAATTACTGGCCTAGATTTCTTATTTCCTGATCTTCCGAGCTTATGAATTCTTTCTATAGTTAGAGGCTCTGTTTTCAGGACGCTCTTAACAACTTTTTCGTTAATTAGTAGTTCCACACTGTCACCGCTTTCCTTTTCATTTTCCGGTGTTCCATAAATGATCATGTTAGACCTTCTGAAACGGTTTTCCAGATCATCTACTTTAAGCTCCAGTGCTTTAATAACATTTTGGAAATGAGTCACCTGCTTCATACAGCCTGTTATTTTGTCGTCTAGAGCCGTCAGTAATTCCAACTTAGACTCAATAGTGGTTAATAATTCCAATTTGTTTTCCCTCAAATCCTCACCAATCTGCTGATGCTGCTTCGAGACAGCAGCAACCTCGGGCCGGGGTTAGTCACAACATCACCACATATTAATTAGAGTGTATCGGTAATCGCAACGTTAACACAGTCACTCAGCAACTCAAGAAGCAGCCTTGGACACGGCAGCACAACCAAAAATCATTATTTGATCTAAAACATTTGCCGGTAACGTTTGCTCACCTGCATAAAGAAGGCGAATGGATTAGCAGGCTGCATTCCGATGGTGCCGCCGTGCCCTTCACACGTGCGAAGCTTGAATGCGAGTTTTATGTCCCATGATGACCAGTTTCCCGCCAGGGTGCCGTTGAATGTAGCGTTCGTATTCGTTGCTGGCACCAGGCGCGGAGCGCCCATGTCATCATCACTGAGTATCAGTGGCATCGATGGCACGAGGGTTCTGGTATCGTGGAATGTCTCTGTCGAGATGCTTTGCGCAATGCGCGCCTGTCCTTCGTAGCCCGATGGTAACTGCGCAATGCGCGCCTGTCCTTCGTAGCCCGATGGTAACATCAGCAGAACGACGAGTAACTGCATAAAGAAAGCGAATGGATTAGCAGGCTGCATTCCTATGGTGCGCCGTGCCATTCACACACGCGAAGCTTGAATGCGACTTTTATGTCGCACGATGACTAGTTTCCCGCCAGGGTGCCGTTGAATGTAGCATCCGTATTCGTTGATGGCACCAGGCGCGGAGCGCCCATGTCATCACTGAGTATCAGCGGCATCGATGGCACGAGGGTTCTGGTATCGTGGAATTTCTCCGTCGAGATGCTTCGCGCAGTGTGCGCCTGTCCTTCGTAGCCCGATGGTAACATCAGCAGAACGACGAGTAACTGCATAAAGAAAGCGAATGGATTAGCAGGCTGCATTCCAATGGTGCCGCCTTGCCCTTCAATTGGTTCGCATAACATCGGTTCCACAGCATGTGTGATCTGCACACACTTTACGCGTGAGCGTATGTGCTCTCACATTATAATTTCGCGATGCGGGTGTATGAAGCTCGGTAATAAAAGATACCACAGCAAGAAGAATGAGGTCAGTGGCGCAGCTGATAAAGCGGATGATGGATGACCTAGATAAGAGTAAGCAAGCGGCGCTGCGGATGACGGTATTGGCACAGCTGGCATGGTGCACACTCGCACATGTAGTGTGGAGCCGAACGGATGGCTTCACCGCTCGACATAACTCGGAGCTCGGAGAGGCACGTAATTAGCTGCGTATCGGCGCCTCGAAAGAACAATAAAATAAAGAATATGGGAATAATTAGATAAACTGTGACGGCAGAAGTGGGAGAAAGTAAGCTGACACGAAATAACAATTAGACAGATAATAAGATAATAATGAGATAAACAATGAAGGCCGAAAAAGAGAAAGTGAGCTCACACGAAATACTGGTTCATAACGTTGAGCGGGCGTCATTTTGACATACTTAAACATAGATTAAAGTCAGCGCTCCGCAATAATGATTTTGGTGATGTTAGTGACCTCAGTTTGTCACACACCTTCGTATGAATAATTGATTATCAATACTTTTAGTCTCAGTAACATATAACAGCGCTATAAACCTGTTCCTGTTCGAGATCCGATTGTTCGCAGTCGCCTTTGACATATTCTGTGCCACAGCTTTTCACTTATTTTTCTGAAAAAGGTGGCAATTTATTGCATAGAAATCGCAATAACGGGGTGGCAAAGAAATGTATCTAAGAATACACTCTTTAATTCCATCTGGGGTGCATGTTTGCATGGCGGAATTCAAGTCGAGCAGTGGTAAAGTGATGTTTGGCTTGCAGGAAAGGACAGTCTTGCACCACATTCGAGATATCAGGCTCAGAATGAGTGGCCTATTGCACTGGTATTATACTAATGTCTTTCCGAAAAAATCCGTGCAGCACATTGGGGTGATTTTAATTCAAACGCCAATTTATTTCTTAGGAAATTTACGGGGCTGAAATATTTTTGTTTCTAGGAAAACAGCAGTGTAATACTCGTGGGCTTAAGTTTCACGATAGATGCACGTGTCATAAAGTGAATAAATAAAACTTATGCGTTTAACATTTTGAATTACCGAAACGGGAATTTCAATTTCTCGTCGCAACAATAAAAATAATATACGTATAAGCCCCAAATGTTTTGCCAGAAGTGGTGATTCATCATCTCTGGTTCATTTGTTCATACACATCAGCCATAACTTTTATCGAATGTTTGCCAAGATGAGCTGCCTAACAGTCGTATTTGAGCTGGGCAGCTTGCTAAAGCCTGCGCAGCTTGTAAATGCCCTTATTACGCTAGGGAGTGTTTTAACTTAATCGACTGCCAGAGCCGCCAAAGGTCCACACAATTTAAACTTTCTTTGCAGGTCGCCAGAGGTCGTCACTTATTTTCATCAAAGATAAACAAGGTGCTGGGAAATGTTGTGATGTGACACGGCGAAAAAAAAAAATTCAGAATAAGAAAAGAAGATAAATACGTACACGAAGAATTAAACGCCTTGAAGGTCGTCATTCTTACATTAGCCTTAGACAAGATGCTGATAGCCCATTGTTGTGCAGTATCCAAGAAACTTCGGGCAAATTACTTCCTGTGGAGTGTCCCTCATTGCCCATACCCTCGCACGTGGGCATCGCTGGAAATGAAGAGGCTGACAAGCTGTGCCCACCATGGACTGCCCTGACATTTCGTGCACGTTTGAAAACGCCCGTCTCCTTATACGCCGACACCTACGCATTTGCAGTAGCCAAGATGAGCTGCCTAACAGTCGTATTTGAGCTGGGCAGCTTGCTAAAGCCTGCGCAGCTTGTAAATGCCCTTATTACGCTAGGGAGTGCTTTAATACTTAATCGACTGCCAGAGCCGCCAAAGGTCCACACAATTTAAACTTTTCTTTGCAGGTCGCCCAGAGGTCGTCACTTATTTTCATCAAAGATAAACAAGGTGCTGGGAAATGTTGTGATGTGACACGGCGAAAAAAAAAAGAAAAGAAGAAATACATTAGCCTAGAATAGACAAGGGATGCGTACGCATAGTAGCGAAGCTGCCATAGAAGCCCTTACATCCTGCAATGACGGCTTGTATAAACGCATGGCAGTGCCATCTACATTTCGCGAGGCTAGCTTCTCGGTAAAAAAAAAAAAAAAAAAGTTCAACACTCCAGGCGCATTTCTGCCGTCGGCGTCGCCGGGAGGTTGCGTATCAAGTCCAACGGCGTTAAAATCGTCTTCGCGCTCCGTACGCTGTGTGTGCGACTGAAAGCGTACGAGGGAGAGCCGGCAATCGCGGCTCAATGTAGCGCACGCGAGGGAGAAAAGCAGGCCGGAAGCGCACGGTCTTCTATCGCGCGCGACGCACGGGTGCGAGGCGACGGAGAGATAGAGGGGGTGCGTTTTCTCCGTCGGCTGCTCACAGCGCGGCCGTTCTGGCGCCGTATCTTGAAAGCGATCTGCGATGCGGGTGCAGTGGCGCCCGCGTGGGCCTCATCTTCAAAGTGACCTGCGATGGGGAAAAAGTGCATGCGCCGAGTGCTGGTAGCTTCGTATGCGCTGTGCTTTCGACGTTTAGTACGCGTTGAAGCGTTGAAGCGTCAATTTGCCCGCTGCTGCGGCGCGCATTCCCCGTCCGGCGTTTTCACAGCGAGTTTCCGCAGTCAACGAGCGAGATGTGTTCATGTTTACATCTGCGCGCGTGACACCGTGCTTGTCTATTCTGTTAGTAAGCGAATGTTTACAACTTTATACGGCCCAATAAACTACTATCCTTGCTTCGTATAGCTCTCTACTAATTTACTATCACAATTGATGTTTCGCTATTCGGGCGAAGCTGTAACTTTTTTCAGAACGGAGCGCAAACTCGCAAATAAGTCGTGGATGTAAAATACTATAGGAACTTTCGGAAATGCTAGTACCTCGTTGATAGAGAGAAGAGGTTTACTGGCGGTATTCTTCAAGGACGCTACGAGTTCAAGGAACGGCGAGGCAGCGTGGGGCACCGTCTTGAAAGACACCAACGATCAGCAGCGCGAGCCGAGCGTGCCGAGCGTTGGCGGTGCCGCTGGACGGAGGCGCGTCTCCTTCACAATCGCCCCCGAAGAAAAAGAGCCATTCTGGCGACCTAAGAGGTTGAAGGCAGAGGGTCATGGTAGGCCTTGAGACGCGCCACGTGGACGAGGTCACGTCCACGCCGGCGCATATCATCAGATGGACAAAGTGGCTCGATGAGAAAATTCACCGGGGACGTTCGCTTCAAGACGTGGTAAGGTCCTTCGTACTTTGGAACGAGTTTCGAGGAAAGGCCAGGAATTTGGCAAGGAACAGCCAACCATACAAGAGACCTTGGGGCATAAGTGGGATTGGGCATTGAGTCGGCGCGGCCTTCTATCTGGTGCTGTTGTTCTTGTGCCGTAAAGGTGCGCGCGAGCTAGCGGCCTCTTCGGCTTGTCGGGCAGCTTCGTACACAGGTGGGCACTCAGAAGCGTCGGGACGGTATGGAAGGAGAGTGTCGATGGTATGCAAAGGCTCCAGTCCATGTAGGCAGAAGAAAGGTGAAAATCCCGTACTAGCTTGTATTGCGGTGTTGTATGCGAACGTCCCAAACGGAATTACGCGGTCCCAGTTTCCATGATCAGATGCCACGAACATCGCGAGCATATCACCAAGAGTGCGGTTAAACTATTCTGTGAGCCCGTTAGTTTGTGGATGGTAAGCCGTGCTCGTTCGGTGAATAATGTTGCATTCCGAAAGCAGAGCTTCGACGACTTAGGAGAGGAAGGCGCGACCTCCATCACTGACGAGTTCTCGAGGTGCGCCATGTCGAAGGATGAGGCGATGTAGGACGAAAGAGGCTATATCCTGCGCTGTAAAATTCGGTAAAGCAGCAGTTTTGGCGTAGCGTATCGAATGGTCCACAGCAACTATGATACACCGATTGCCATCCGGTGTAATGGGAAGCGGGACGTAGAGGTCAATGCCGACACGATGAAGGGTTTGGGAGGGCACGGAAACGGCTGCAAGGCACCAGACGCGCCTAAAGGTGGTAATTTGCGACGTTGACTCTCAGGGCAGCACTGAACAAACTTTGGTACAAAAGTGGATATTCCCCGCCAGTAGTAGATATGGTCAAAACGTTCCTAAGTCTTAAATACTCCGGCGTGGCCACATTGCGGATCGTCGGGAAAAGAGGCACAGATTGGGAATCTTAAGCTGCGGCGAATGACTAGTAGCCATCTACGACCTTCGGGAGCGTAGTTGTCGGTGGAGCAGCTGATCACGAATGGCGAAATGAACAGCTTGGCGTTGGAGGGATCGAGCTACATGGGTGTGCGATGATCCAGAGAGATAGGCGAAAAGAGAATTGATCCACGGGTCATGGCTTTGTTCGGTGCCAATCGAGTCAAGCACACGAAATGACAGGGGTGTGCGCAAGTGGTTCCGCAGGACGAGTCTGGGGGTAGAGGTGAACGGGACAGGGCGTCTTTGTCAGTGTGCTTGCGTCCGCAGCGGTAGACGACGCGAATATCGTACTCCTGGATTCGCAGTGCCCAGCGTGCTAAGCGGCCAGACGTGGCGAGTCAACGTGGCGAGTAAACAAAGCACGTGGTGATCCGTGACTAGGTCAAAGGGGCGGCCGTATAAGTATTGACGGAACTTGCCAAGTGCCCGTACTAGAGCCAAGCACTCTTTTTCAGTCACGCTGTAATTGGCATCTGCTCTTGTCAGCGTACGACTCGCATAGGTGAAAACGTATTGGGAGTAGCCGGGCTTTTGTTGCGCGACGACGGCGCCAAGACCGACCCCGCTGGTGTAAGTCTGTATGTACCTCAGTTGGAGCTGTCGGGTCAAAATGGCGAAGAATAGGTGGAGAGGTAACAAGACGACGCAGTGTAGCAAACGCTACGTCGCATGCAGGGACCAGGAGGAGAGGTCCGCGCCACCGCGTAGGAGCTCGGTCAAGGGCGACGTGATGGCAGCGAAATTGCGTACAAAGCGCCGGAAATATGGGCACAGGCCCTTAAAACTGCGAAGTTCTTGGACGTTAGTAGGCTTCGGAAACTCTGTGACTGCACGAAGTTTCGCAGGGTCCAATAGAACACCGTGCTTGGACATGGTGTGGCCTAGATGGTCAGCTCCCGCGCGGCGAAGCGGCACCTTTTGAGGTTTAGTTGCAGGCCAGCTTTGGTGAGACACGTTAAAACATATCTAAGGCGAAGTAGGTGGGTCGGAAAATCAGGAGAGAATACCACGACATCGTCGAAGTAACAAAGACACATAGACCACTCGAGGCCACGCAGCGTATTGTCCATGAGTCATTCAAACGTGGCAGGCGCGTTGCAGAGTCCAAAGGCCACTGACGTTGAGTGGGCACGGAGGCTCGATGAACGGAAGAACCAAAGGCTTACACAACTCTTTTTTCGTCCTGCAGTTCGTCGTTGTCTTCACGGCCGGCGCGACGGTGGTTGGCCTTCGAGCTTTACCTTCCACCCTTGGACGGAATTTGTGATGCCGCCTCTGCTCCGGACCCACACCTGCTGGCAACAGCTTACGTGGACCGGACAGTGCGCATCGAGCGCCACCTGCAATTCCGCCAGTGCGCAGCTGCGACGTCAACGTCATCACGACTGGAAAGGATAAGACCAAGCATGGAACAGTATCGTTACAACGGGCACGGAGGCACGATGAACGGAAGAACCAAAGGCTTACACGCCTCTTTTTTCGTCCTGCAGGTTAGTTACCTTTCCAAATTACCTTGTCGTAGCTTCAGATCAGATGATCCCTTTACTATCGTGCTTCCGTGCCATGAAGCAGTCATATTGCCTTTTTGCTCCTTGCTGCTTCTTCTTTGTGGGGATGTTGAAAGCGACCCGGGCCCCTATAATCTTGTAGAAGTTCTGCAAACGATGAAGAACTTGAATGAGCGTACAAAGAGAATTTAATCAGCGCAAAAAACAATATTGGAAACAGTAGCTGAAGTAAAGCAACATCAGCAGTCTGTTTGAGAAGCGATGTCCGAAATAAAGGTCAGACTAGCGAAAGTGGAACACCAAACTTCCGTTTTCGAGCAGTGACAACAAGATATGAAAGAGTTGCATGCCACGGTAGAGCGTCTCAAAAAAGACACGAGTGCGTTTCACTCACGTCTTGATGACGCAGAAGATCGATCTCGAAGAAACAATCTGATCTTTTATGGAATACCGGACACCGCTGATGAAACTTCATCAGAATCAGAAAACAAGATACTAAACCTGCTGAATAATACTTTGAAGTTTGACATCACAGGTTGTGATATATGCCGTGCGCACAGAATTGGTCGCTTTGATTCGGGGAAAACTCGGCCACTAATAACTAAATTTGAAACCTATAAAACCAGGGAGCTCGTCTCTTCAAAGCGAGGTTTGTTAAAAAACACGGACACACCAATGAGCGAAGATTTCTGCCAAGCAACTAGTAACATAAGGAAAATATTAATAGAATATGGAAAAACAAAAAGTACGTTTTTCAAACTACGATATAAAAAACTAATGTGGGATGGGAAATGCTACGCATATGACGAAGGCAATGACAATATTTATGAAGTGCGCAGAACGCGTACACGTGGCACAACTCTTCGTTTTGGCCGCACGTTACCGCCAAGTTAGGGCCATCCGAAGGGAGGTGCCTTAAAAGATCGTGGCTGTTCAGTTCCTTTTACTAACATTCGTAGTTTTTTTCGTAAGACGAATTATGTACTGTTATTGACGACTGTAATGCTGACATTATTGTACTCACAGAGACATGGCTAAATAGCAAAATAACAAGCCCCAAACTGTTTGAGTGTGAGAATCAATATGTTGTTTACCGAAGTGATCGGACAGGTAGAATTGGTGGTGGCGTTCTGCTCGCCATTAAAGAATGTATTAAATGTTTTTGTGTAACCATTGATACGAATTTATACCTATTTGGTGTTGGTAACTATCCGTTAAAAATAATACTAGGTATGTGCTACTGATCCCCATAAAGCGACTCATCCTTTTGCGATGACTTATATGATTGTTTAAATAACATTACCATGCGTTTCCCTGGAACTGAAATTATACTCTTAGGCGATTTTAATTTTCCTAACATTGTTTGGTCACATTCCAATCTCTTTTCTAATCGTTCGTCGGCCGAGGCCAATCGGTTCATTTCCATTTGCTCTGACTTTGGCTTATCGCAGATCGTCAGACTTCCAACACGTGTAGCAGAAAACACATCATCACTCCTGGACCTCATTCCAACGTCATCGCCCGATAACCTTTATGTGGTGACGCACATGCCCGGACTGAGCGATCTTGATATCTTTCATTTTACACTTACAACAACACAACAAAAAGCATGCCGACAGCGGAAAAAGTTCCGAGAATATTAAAAAAAAGCTGTAAAGGGGTGTACTGAACAGTTCAGATGGTAGCGTCTGTTCGTAATCGAAAAGGCAGGTGACGCAGAGCAGGAACAGCTGGTTGCACGAACGGCTCCCACTCGTGCTAAGCAGTGGCGATCCGGCTGGCCTACTGGTTGCACTGCAGGCATTGAACAGTCGATCTGGCTGGCCTTGTCCGTGTGCTCTTCTTCTTCATTACAATTACCCCCGGTGCAAAAGCGGAGCCATTCTGGCGACTTACGACGTGGAGACGAGCGGTTCATAGAATGGTTTCAGGCGGTGAACGTGGACAATATCCCGTCCACGGCGGCGCTTGTCGGATGTCGGTGTAAGCGGCTCTATGACATTGTTGACCGGAGAGGTGCGTTCGACGATGCGGTATGGTCCATCATACTTCGAGAGAAGTTTTGTCGAAAGTCCAGGCGTGGTATAAGGCACGGACAACAAGACAAGTGTGCCGGGAGCAAAGTTCGGATTCGTAGCGTCGCCATCGCGGTTGTCTTTTTGTCGTTGTTGGTCATCGGGGGTGAAATGACGGGCTAATTGACGGCATTCCTCGGCGTATCGGGCGACCGCAGATACGGGAGCACACCCTGACGCGTCTGGTGTATAAGGCAAAACCGTATCGATGGTATGGGAAGGATCGCGACCGTAGAGGGGGAAGTACAGGGAAAATCCCGTAGTACTTTGGGTAGCTGTATTGTATGCGTAAGTGACAAATGGGAGGATGATGTCTCAGTTTGTATGCTCCGATGAAACGTACATGGCGAGCATATCACCAAGGGCTCGATTGATGCGCTCCGTAAGCCCGTTAGTTTGAGGATGGTACGCCGTAGTGGTCCGGTGAACTATGCGGCATTGAGAAAGCAGAGCTTCAACCACCTGCGACAAAAACACGAGGCCTCTATCGCTCAGCAGTTCCCGAGGCGGGCCATGACGAAGAATGAAACGATGGAGCAGAAAGGATGCAACGTCACTGGCGGTTCCTGCAGGTAGAGCGGCGGTTTCGGCATAGCGTGTAAGGTGATCAACCGCTAAAATAATCCATCGTTTGCCAGCAGGTGTTAGTGGTAGCGGCCCGTACAGGTCAATTCCCACACGGTCGAAGGCACGAGCAGGGCACGGAAGCGGCTGTTATAAACCGTGGGCCGGATGAGGCGGAGATTTGCAGCGTTGGCATTGCGGGCACGAGTGGACAAACGTTTGGACAAAAGTAAACATTCCTCGCCAGTAGTAATGTTGCCGCAAGTGCTCATACGTCTTCAAAACGCCGGCGTGTGCACATTGTGAGTCATTATGGAAAGACGCGCACATGTCGGAACGCAAAGACCTGGGGATAACTAGGAGCCACTTGCGACCATCGGGCTGGTAGTTGCGTCGATACAAGAGGTTATCCCGGACAGCAAAATGGGCAGCCTGGCGACGCAGGGAGCAGGAGATGGGAGATGCTGGCGAGCCAGACAGGAGATCCAAAAGAGAGGCCACCCAAGGATCCTTGCGCTGTTCTGATGCGAAGGTGTCGATGTCGACCGACGACACCGTCTCAAAGGTGGAGTGGGAGGCAGTGTCGGCTGGCAGCGGAGAGCGGGACAGAGCGTCAGCGTCAGTGTGCTTGCGGCCTGAGCGGTAGATGACGTGTATGTCGTATTCTTGAATGCGAAGAGCCCAGCGGGCAACGCGTCCAGACGGGTCTTTTAAAGAGGATAACGAACAAAGGGCGTGATGGTCAGTATCCACTTTGAAAGGTCTGCCGTATAAATAAGGGCGAAACTTCCTGAGTGCCCAAACGATGGCCAGGCATTCTTTTTCTGTGACGCTGTCATTGCGTACCGCTTTGGTCAGCGCACGACTGGCGTAAGCAACCACGTACTCGGAGTAGCCAGGCTTGCGCTGCGCAAGGACAGCACCAAGGCCAATACCACTGGCATCGGTATGCACTTCTGTTGGGGCGGTGGGGTCGTAGTGTCGCAGTATAGGCGGAGACGTCAGGAGACGGCGTAAGGTCACGAACGCGGTGTCGCATGCAGGAGACCAGGAGGATAGGTCGTTGGCGCCACTTAAGGGTTGTGTCAGAGGTGATATAATCGAGGCAAAATTGCGAACAAAGCATCGGAAGTAAGAACAGAGGCCGATGAAGGCGCGGAGTTCTTTGAGTGTCTTAGGTTTAGGAAACTCTGCCACAGCGCGAAGTTTTGAAGGGTCGGGGCAAATGCCGTCTTGGGATACGACGTGACCTAGAATCATGAGCTTCCGCGCGGCGAACTGGCACTTTTTCAAGTTCAGTTGCAGGCCTGCGTTGGTCAAGGACGTCAACACTTCCCTAATGCGGAGAAGATGCGTGCTGAAATCAGGGGCGAACACAACGATATCGTCGAGGTAGCATAAACACGTGCTCCATTTTAGGCCGTGCAATATATTGTCCATCATTCGCTCAAACGTAGCAGGCGCATTGCATAGGCCAAATGGCATCACATTAAATTCGTATAAACCATCTGGAGTAATGAATGCGGTTTTAGGGCGATCAACTGCTGACATCGGGGCCTGCCAGTAGCCCGAGCGTAAATCGAACGAAGAGAAGAATTCAGCGCCTTGCAAGCTGTCCAGAGCGTCGTCAATGCGCGGTAGAGGGTACACGTCCTTTCGCGTTATCTTATTAAGAGGGCGATAATCGACGCAGAACCGAATGGAACCGTCTTTTTTTGTGACGAGAACCACCGGTGATGCCCACGCGCTATGGGAAGGTCGAATGACGCCGCGCTGAAGCATGTCGTCGACGTGCTCACTGATCACCTGACGCTCCTTGGCTGAGACGCGGTACGGGCGCTGCCGCAAAGGCGCGTTGGAGCCAGTGTCGATGTGGTGGCTGACGGTGGTGGTGGCTGACGGCCCAGAGTAGGCTGAGCGACATCAAAAGAAGAACGGAACTGGGCAAGCAGATGAAGAAGGTGGGAGCGCTGCTCGGAAGTAAGGTCTTCGGCAATGAAAGGTGTGAATAAGTCAGGTGATGGCGGATCAGAAGTGGAAAGTGCACAGAAGTCAGTAAGCTCTGCATGCGAAGCATCCGGCACGTCGGTAATAAACATGTCATCAAGAGGCTGAACGCGGCCAAGTGCTTCGCCGCAAAGAGCCTTCAGGGCTGTAGGAAGGGGATTGCAGACAACGATGGAGCTGAAACCGGCTGTAATGTCAAGCATGGCGAAAGGGAGGGGAACATCTTTGCGGGTTATGTAGAGTTCCGAAGGAGTGAAGAGGACAGCTCCTTCAGAGACAGCGCCACAAAAGACGGGAACAACGGCAGACGAGTACGGAGGTATGGCTATGTCTTCCCGAAGGACTAGCTTAGCGGGAAGAGAAGTGGCGTCGACGAGGGGCACGTCACACAGAGGCGATAATTCGACTTCAGCACGCGCACAGTTGATGACAGCGTTATTTCGCGAAAGTCCCACCCGATTATCACGTCGTGAGAGCATGACTGCAGAACCACAATCTCCACAATATAGAGAACGCCCTGAATAATAACTCTAGCTGTGCATGCTACTGAAGGCTGAACTGGCTGGGCGCTTGCTGTGCGAAGAGAAAACCCAGAACGTGGCGGCGTAACTTTTCGTAAAGCGTGAGAGAGGCGTTCGTTTAGGACAGACACGGCTGCTCCGTTATTAATTAGCGCAACGGTAGAGACGCCGTCAACAGTAAGGTCGACAACGTTCGCAGGCGACAATGGAGGACTTGTACAGATCGATGACGACGCAGTTCCTGCCTCCTGAACTGCGGCGCTTAGTTTTCCTCTTGCGTGGGTGAAGGGCGCCGACGCATCGGGGACAACAAGCGGCGACGCGGGGAAGGTGAACGACGTGTAAGGACCGGGCGCTCGGCTGGTGGCCTGTTCGACTGCCGACTAAAAGAAGTGTCGTGGAAAGGTTGCACGTCGGCATAGGAAGGCTACTGCGCAAAGCCATCAGAGTGCAGCATGCGGCGGCGGCAGAGTCGTGCAACATGGCCGGGAATACCGCAGGCATAACATATGGGTCTGTTGTCTTGCGTACGCCAAGGATTAGCAAAGGCAGGAGGAGGTCGATGAACGGGATGATGAACGGGTGGTATCGGCCGTGGATGTAGCGCAACAAGTGGTTGACGAGGAGGCTGCGCGGCGATGGATGCGTAAGTAAGTGGCGCTGCGACAGGGGACTGCTGATGCTGCTTTGGTAGAGCCTCAGCAACTTGGTCTTCAATAACCCACCGGAGCGTCGGAGCGAGCTGTGTAGGAGGCTGTTGCGGCAGCGGCTGATGTTGGGGTAGCTCAGCGAAGGGTAGTAGAGAAAGCTGTCGTGCAACTTCCTCCCGCACGAAAGCTTGGATTTGTGTGAGCAGGGGGGAGCGATCAGAGAACACTGTCATGGAAGAGAGGGTCTCGTCAGCCACTGAGGGGCGCCTGGTCAAATCGCGCTGCCTCCTCAACTCGTCGTAGCTTTGGCACAAGTTTATGAGCTCTGCTATGGTACGCGGACTCTTGGCGATCAACATTTCGAAGATGTCATCGGCGATGCCCTTCAATATGTGTTTCAATTTGTCATTTTCGGGCATAGAAGCATCCACACGTTTGCATAGGTCGAGAACCTCTTCGATATAACAGGTGAATGTTTCACCGGGTTGTTGAGCTCGCTCCTGTAACCGCTGCTCGGCGCGCAACTTGTGGACGGCGGGGCGACCGAACACTTCAGCGAAACTGGTCTTCAACGCGGACCAGGACTGAAAGTCGGCTTCATCATTTTAGTTAGTTAGTTAGTGATAGATTTTTATGGCGCAAGCGCAACTGTGGCCAAAGAGCGCCAAACACAAGGTTGATGGTTGACTCAGGTTAGTGGGCAGTAAAAGAGGATAAAAAACATTGGTGTATAGGGCCTAAA
Source organism: Dermacentor silvarum (assembly GCF_013339745.2). NCBI lineage: Eukaryota > Metazoa > Arthropoda > Arachnida > Ixodida > Ixodidae > Dermacentor > Dermacentor silvarum. The sequence goes on from NC_051157.2 coordinate 123,779,316, forward strand.
ATAATTGAGTAATGGTTACATTTAATGATTATGGGCAAAGCGTATGACATTTAAAAGGTCACGCAGCCTCAGCAACAGTCCTTGTCAGGACAAGGAGTGCGGAGCGCCTGACATGTGAGATAAAAAATCTCAGCCATTTCCTCAAGAATGAGACAAGGCTGAGTTCAATGGAAATATGAAATCGCACGTAGGAAGCCTACACTCGCTAAAAACTTAAAAACTCTTTTTAATGAAAACATTTGGTAGTCGCCAAGAAAGAAGGACGGGTGCGGAGGTATTTGGTTTCTGTACAGTTCTGGGAAGTGACGTCTCCTATCTGGTTCTAGCCTCTTGCACATGATTAGAACATGAATGACGGACAGTCGATCACCACATTTTGGACAGTGCGGTGCTGGAGAACTGTTTAGCAGATGTGAATGTGTTGCATGTGTGTGTCCTATTCTAAGCCTGCATAGTGCAACCTCTTTATGTGTGTCGCGTTTCTCGGTAGCATATCTTCCTATTAATGGCTTTATTGTGTGCAGTTTGTTTTCAATTGCTCCATCCCATTCTTCTTGCCATTGCCTATGGATTCTGTTTCTAATCTGTGGCCTGAGGTCCTCGTAGGGTATATTATCTATGTCAATAGAATTACGGAGAGCAGCTGACTGCGCAAGTCTGTCAGCTACCTCATTTCCAGCTATGTTGCAGTGCCCCGGTACCCAGCACAGTGTGATTTTAAGTTTAGATTTGTGAGCCGACATGAGACATTTTAGAAGGAAATTAGTTATTGGATTTTTATGCTTTTTACCGGATGACAACGCAGTCACTGCACTGAGGGAGTCTGTATATATGATGGAGGCTGGTTGTTTATTCTGTAGGATGTGCTTTACGGCTAGGAGGATGCCACAGCATTCTGCAGTAAATATGCTTGTATGTTCGTTCATTGTTTTCGATTCGGAGAATTGAGGGCCATGTGCGGCACATGCGACAGCTGAAGACTTAGAGGCGTCAGTGTAATACTCTGCACACCTGTATTTTGCCTGCAGGTACATAAAGTGCTGATTTATTGCGAGCGGATGCCCATGTTTGCCCACCTCAAGAAATGACATATCACAGTGAACAGCGTGTATTTCCCAGGGCACAATGGCGTCTTTGTGGGACACCACCTGGAGGTTGGAGGCCGGTATCTGCAGGCTTTCAATGTGTGACGCGACTCTAACGGGATATGGTGGCGTTGCTGATGGTCGTCTCAAGAACAACTGGGTGTTGCTTGTGTCCCGCATGAGTTCACCAGATGGATGCTCTGCATGAGAGAGCACTTTAGTGGCATACACTATGCTTGTGCACTGACTTCGGCGTTCCAGTGACCATCTGTTCGCCTCAACATACAGGCTGGCTATTGGGCTAGTTCTGAAAGCACCAGTGGCCAGACGGAGCCCAAGGTGGTACACGGGGTCAAGCATCTTTAGCGCAGATTTTGATGCTGATTCGTACACTACCGAGCCATAGTCAATACGTGATAGGACAACGCTATTCAGAAGGTTCAGTAGACAGTCACGGTCTGTACCCCATGACTGATGGGAAAGGATCTTTAGTAAGTTCAGTGCTTTCAAGCATTTCAATCGCAACTGCTTGATATGTGCAACAAAGGTGAGCTTTTTATCTACCACAACGCCTAGGAATTTGTGATCTTGTTTAACGGCTATGGTCTGCCCGTTCAGTGTGATGTTGGGGTCTGGCCTAATGCCACGCTGCTGAGAAAAAGGTAAACAGACGGTTTTGCCACAGTTGAATTTAAACCCATTTTCATCTGCCCAGCTTGAGAGTTTATTTACCCCCAACTGAATTTGCCGTTCACAGATGGCCAAGTTGCAGGATTTGAAACTGATCTGGACATCGTCAACGTAAACAGAGTAAGAGATAGTTTTGGGCAACACACTGCTTAGAGAGTTCATTTTAACTATGAAAAGCGTGCAGCTGAGAACGCCACCTTGGGGAACGCCATTCTCCTGTATGAACCGCTTCGATAGAGCATTTCCAAGACGAACCACGAAGGTGCGTTCGGAGAGGTAGCTTTCTATAGTATTGAGCATGTTTCCCGAGACTCCAAGAGAATGCAGATCACGGAGAATGCCATAACGCCAGGTCGTGTCATAAGCTTTTTCCAGGTCAAAAAATACAGAAAGACAATGTTGTTTGTGGATAAAGGCATCCCTGACATAAGATTCAAATGCTACAAGCTGGTCAGTTGTCGACCGACCAGACCTGAATCCAGCTTGACGTTGGTCAAGAAGGCCGTTATATTCAAGGAAATAAACGAGGCGGCGGTTTATCATTTTTTCAAACACCTTGCACAAGCAACTAGTCAAGGCAATGGGCCTGTAGCTAGCTGCAAGTGTGGCTTCCTTTCCTTGTTTGAGGATTGGTATGATAACAGCCTCTTTCCAGGCTTTGGGTAGGCGCCTAAAGGACCATATCTTATTAAACAGAAAGAGGATGCTTATAAGGGTGTGTTCATGTATGTGCTTGAGCATGCCATAAGTAATCCTGTCTGGGCCTGCTGCTGAGTTGCCACATGTTCCCAGAGCCGCCTTCAATTCCTCCATAGTGAAAGGGCTATTGTACCCTCCTGTGGATGGCCTTTTATCACGGATAGGTTTTCGCTCCTCCGCTAGCTTGTGTCGCATGAAGGAGTCTGTATAATGTGCTGAGCTGAAAATAAATTCAAAATGTTGACCTATTGCATCTGCTTGGTGTTCCAGTGTATCACCAGCAGTGCTGACCAGAGACACTGGGTGAGCACTGCGCCCTTGAAGTGCTCTAAGTCTGTTGTACACTTTATGTGTATCTGTGTAGGAGTTTACAGATGAGAGGAATGACTGCCAGCTTTCCCGTTTGGATGCACGTCAGATGCGCCTGCCATTTGCTTTAGCACGCTTGAAGTCTATTAAATTGTTAACTGTAGGATGCCTGCGGAATTTCGACCATGCTTTGTTTTGGTTCTCACGGGCATTCTTGCAGTCCGCATTCCACTATGGCCTACGTTTGTTTTGTGTCTTATTTGATGTCTGTGGGATTGACTTCTGTGCGGCTTCTATAATATGCAGAGTGATCATGGATTGTAATTCGTCTATCCCTAGGTCTACGATTGGAGAACTGGGCAGTTTTGAGAGTTCTCGGAACTTCTTCCAATCAGCAGCCTGTTCTTTAAATTTCCTATGATTATTTACAACCATATTTATGTTTCCTGTGTGTTTTAAGCAAACAGGAAAATGGTCGCTTCCGTACAGATTATCGATAACAGCCCACTCAGTGGTTGCCAAGAGCACCGGAGAGCCAATAGCAAGGTCTGTTGCTGTGTATGAGTTGTGTGCTAAATTAAAATATGTTGGGTCTTTCTTATTAAATATACAGGAACCGGAGGACAATAGAAATTTTTCGATTAGTGCACCTCGGGAATCAACTCTTGAACATCCCCATAGTGGATGGTGTGCATTGAAATCTCCAACCAACATGAATGGATCCGGGAGCTGGTCAATAAGTTTTTCAAATTCTTGGACGGATAGGTGATGGTCCGGAGGAATATATAGGGAGCATACAGTTATTATTCTACCAAACGTTAGAGCCCGTATTGCCACTGCCTCTAAATCGGTAACTAGTGTGATACTCTGACAGGGAATTGTGTTCTGCACAACAATAGCGACGCCACCCGATGAGTGGGCAGTGCCTTGCCTGTCTTTCCGGTATACTGCATATTCTTTGAGAAAGTTTGTGCGTGTTGGGTTTAAGTGTGTTTCCTGTAGGCAAAGTATGTTTGGTTGGTATTGTGCAAGTATTTCATATATGTCATCCAGATTCCTGAGTAGCCCTCGGCAGTTCCAGTGTATAATGCTCTCAGCAGCCATTTTTGCGAGTGATAAGGGGACGGGTTATTCAAGTGTCACCGCCTTTGTTAGGCGGCTTGACTGGCGGATGTTTTTTCTGTTTGAGGCGGTCTAGGAAACTCCGCCTCTCTTTGGGGGACTCTCTCAGCGTCGGAGACACCGAGGATCCCGGGGTCACTTCCATTGCTTCCGGCGGAGACTCGGAAGCAGATGAGGGTTTGTCAAGGAGGGTAGACTCCCTCTCAGTTGTCTGTGTTGTTCCAGAGGAGTGTGAGAAGTTGACTTCTGGAACTTGAAAGGTTGGTGCAGCCGATGGCTGCTTGCTGGGGGGCCCAGAAAGGCGCGCATCAGCAAACCTGTACTGCGTGCCCACCGTAACTAGACGCCGCCCGGCCCCCCGGCGCGCTGCGTCAACGTAGGATCTTGCGGAGAGAAGCGAGAGCTTCTTCCGGGCTTCAGGGAATGTTATGTTTTCTGTTACCTTGATTTGAATTATTTTTTTCTCATTTTGGAACATTTCACAGGTTCGCGAGTACGCAGCGTGCGGCCCATGACAGTTGGGACATTCTGTTTGAGTGGCACTGCAACTTTCGGTTGGATGCTCGTGAGCACCACACTTTGCACAGGTGAGTTTTCCGCGACATGTGCTGGATCCGTGTCCGTACTTTTGGCACTTGAAGCATCTTCTTGGGTTTGGGACATAGGGGCGGACTTTGCAGTGAATGAACTCTGCTTTCACAGCGTCTGGTAGACGGGAACGATTAAACGTCAAGACGATATCGGGTGTCACTACATCTTCACCGTTTCGCCTTATGGTGATGCGGCGTAAGGCGATGACACCTTGATCTCTGAAGCCATCGAGGAGGTCAGAGTCTGTTTCGCGGATCAGATCACGTTCTGATATGACGCCTTGAACTGTGTTTAGACTGCGATGGGGGGTAACGGACACCTGTAAGTGGGCGAACTGCTTTTGCTTGAGGAGGATGTCGGAATGATCTTTCTTTGACACTTCAACAAGAAGATCACCGGATGACAGTTTCTTTGCTTCATAGTTTTTGCCTATCAGCTTCTCAAGGGTCCTAGCGATAACAAAAACGGACATTGCAGCAACGGAGTCATTGTCTACAAGAGAGTGTATAATCAGGAAGCGTGTGAAGTGATCACATTGAGTTCGAGTTTTGTCTAACATGTCTTCGGTGCGGCCCCTTTTCAGGGACCGATCGGGTTTTTTGGAAGAAAAAGTACTCATGCGATATGGATATACCGACGGTTCCTAGAATGTCACCTGTGTTTCACCGTCTTATTCACAGGAAGGTCCCGGGGCTCGCCGCCTGGTACACAGACGAAGAGCCCATCGGCCGGAGCTTGACCATGGCCCCGACCGCCACCGTTCATGGTTTCTACCCTTCACCTCAAAACCTTTCGCCACGGTGCGGATGACAGCTTCGGTATGGGGGCTAAGGGTCCGTGGTGGCGCCAAGCACCATCACCTTGATACTCAAGGTGCCCTTGCGGGGGCTTCATGATTTTTAAACCACAGGTGAGCCACTCCCGCAAGGTAGAAGATGACGGCATTTAACTTGGCGGTATCGTCCCAACCATTGTGCACGCTCACCCGTTCATAGGTAGACAACCAGTCATTGACGTCTTGCTCATCCGTACCGCTGAAAACCGCGGGATGGCGGAGCGGGAGAGCCCCAGAGCAGGCAACGGAGGGTGGCGGCGACGTCGGTTGGGGAGAGTCAGGCATGATGGAAGGCAGAGTCCGAGGCCGGAGTTCCAGGGTGTAAATGTTCTTGAATACCCAGCACCTTCCACCAATTGTAAAGGGGTGTACTGAACAGTTCAGATGGTAGCGTCTGTTCGTAATCGAAAAGGCAGGTGACGCAGAGCAGGAACAGCTGGTTGCACGAACGGCTCCCACTCGTGCTAAGCACTGGCGATCCGGCTGGCCTACTGGTTGCACTTCAGGCATTGAACAGTCGATCTGGCTGGCCTTGTCCGTGTGATCTTCTTCTTCATTACAAAGCTAACTATCAAGCCATCAACAGAGAACTGCGCATATTTCTAGACACTTTCCTACCACTTCATCTGCAACGCTCAGTAGAAACTAACTGGTCTATTTTGAAAAATAAAATCAGTGAGCTTATCACCAAACACGTGCCCCTTTGATCCGTCTACGCTAACAATAAAGCACCATGGTACAGCACATATCTGAATAAGTTATCGAACAATAAAAAACGTTTATTCCGTACAGCGAAACATTCCTCAAAACAGACACATTGGCTAGCATATAAAAACGCAGCAATTTCATATCTTAGGGCGCAAAGGTCAGCCAAATTTTTCATTCCTTAATTTTACACTTCCAAATTTATGAAAGACTAATCCAAAGCGCTTCTGGGAAACTATACGAGGAAATAGCTATAAAACTGGAATATCATTGCTGACAAGTTCTGGGGACCCAGTACCTGACCTAATGTGCTCTACTGTGCTTAACAATACCTTCACTCAGTCATTCTCATCACCTCAGATTCCTGATCCGATGCCTGAGATAAATTCAACTAACTACCACTTCATGGGTCCCATTGTTCCCGACTCAACCGGTATCAAAGCCATAATACAGAAATTAAAACCTAAAGCATCATATGGGGTAGAAGAAATCAATACTACATTCTTACAAAACACTGTGGAATACAGTTCAATTATACTGGAATGTATTTACTCACAATCTTACAACTCTGGCACCTTACCGTTTGATTGGAAAACTGGCAAAGTAATCCCCATTTACAAAACTGGACCAACCCATGATCCACAGAACTACAGACCTATTTCACTTGCATCTGTACCATGTGAAGTTATGGAACATATAATAAATACGCATCTAGTTAATTTTCTTGAAAATAGCAACTTCTTCACAGTTATACAGCATGGATTCCGTAAAAGCGTCTCCTGTGACACTCAACTTATCCTCTTCACTAATGGCCTACATGCCAATTTAGAATCTGTTTTTTTTAACAGACTGTTTGTTTCTTGACGTTTCTAAAGCATTTGACAAAGTGAACCATGCATTTCTTCTTCATAAATTAAACGTTCTAAACATAGACCCTACCCGCCGCGGTTGCTCAGTGGCTATGGTGTTGGGCTGCTGAGCACGAGGTCGCGGGATCGAATCCCGGCCACGGCGGCCGCATTTCGATGGGGGCGAAATGCGAAAACACCCGTGTACTTAGATTTAGGTGCACGTTAAAGAACCCCAGGTGGTCAAAATTTCCGGAGTCCCCCACTACGGCGTGCCTCATAATCAGAACTGGTTTTGGCACGTAAAACCCCACAATTTAATTTTAATTTAATTAAACATAGACCCTGCCTAAATAATTGGATTCGCGCATTTCTGACATCACGCGTTCAATTTGTAACCACCAATGACGCTAACTCGCATTTAGCTCCAGTTGGCTTCGGTGTCCCGCAAGGGTCCGTTCTCTGTCCTTTTTTATTCGTAATTTACATTATTGACTTGCCCACTCACGTTTCCTCGAACATTTGTCTTCTTGCGGATAATTGCGTCTTCTATCGTAAAATAACTAATCTCTCAGATATTCTAGGAATTCAGGAGGATCTCAATAACTGCTGGAGGACTTGAACATCAGCTGCCCTTACCACACTGCAGCAAGACAAGACATCCCGAAAGAGTGGAGGAGGAAGTTTGCGACACTGCCCCTCCCGAAAAACATGCACCCTAAACATCATCAAGCAAGGAGGAGGGCGAGAGCCAAGAAGATGGACGGGATCTATTCTAAAATAGAGGGAGCCTTCTTCGTGGATGCTGCGGTTCCTGTAAGAGGGTTCTCGACAATATCGGTTGTGCATCAAGGAAAGACGGTCAGTGGACTTTCTGTTCGGCACGGGGAAATTGCAGAGTTGGAAGAGGTGGCGATTGCTATGGCAGCTTCGCATCCTAATTCCGCATACATCATTACGGATTCACAAACTGCATATAGAAATTACATGCGGGGCAGAATGGCGCCGCCAGCTTGCAGGATTCTGAAACAATCTGGGATCTTCGCTTCGCGCAAAGAGCTGATTTGGGGGCCAGGTCATCAGGGAGTAGTGGGAAATGAGCGTGCAGACGCCGCCGCCCGAGCGGTCCTCCCCCGGGGTCCCTCCTCCTCCCTCCCCGTAGAAGCGGACCTCCCATTGCCATTAGTAACATATGCAGGTGTATTACAGCACTTGCGCCTATCGCGACGAAAATACCCGGGCCCTGCCAAGGGATTAGATAAAGCATAAGAATGTCATCTGCCAAGATTACAAACCATGTCATTTAGCAATCCAGTAAAGCTACACGCTATCGAGCCACAATACTTTTCAGCCGAATGGAAATTTTGCGGGCAGAAAGCAGATTTGTACCATATGGTATGGGCCTGTCAGGCTAATAGTGCCTTAGACACCACACAACAGCCAACGTGGGAAGGATGGGAGGCAGCCGTGTCCAGCTCAATCTTCCAGGACCAGCAAGCCCTCGTGAAAAGAGCCAGGGTGGCGGCCTTAGCCAACGGAATCCCGGAATAAGGATCCGACCACCCTTCCCCTAACTCCTCTCTTCTTTTCCTGTCAATAAAATGTTTTCATCATCATCATCAATAACATGAATGAGTGGTGTCGTACGTGGCGCATGGAACTAAACATTAAAAAGTGTATGACTATGAGGATTTCTCGTACTAATGCGATCTGCCCCACCTACACACTAAATAACATCCCACTAGAATGTGTAACGTCATACCGAAACGGGGGTTCACATTGCCAGCAATCTATCCTGGAAAACTTATATTGACCACATAACCTCTAAGGCCACTCTTACACTGGGATACTTTCGTCGGAAATTTTCCTAGCGCCATCATCGCTAAAACTCTTATTGTACTCAACTTACATTCGTACACAGCTCGAGTACGCATCATCAGTATGGGACCCTGGTCATGACACCCTCATACATTCTCTAGAGGCAACACAGAATCGCTCAGCCCGTTTTATTCTCACCAACTACAAAAGAACTGCGAGTGTCACTAACATGAAAGCTCTCCTACACCTCCCGCTGTCATCAACCCGCAGAAAACTATCTCACCTATGTCTTTTCCATAAAATCTGCTACCACAACGCATATTTACGTTCTATCTTTGTTCAACCGCCACCATACATTTCATCTCGCATTGACCACCGACAAAAGGTAAGCATTCCGCGCTGCAACACCGTCGCTTTTCTTATTCATTTCTTCCTCAAACAAGTAGATTGGAATAACTTACCCGCATCACTTACAAGCATAACTGACACCAATAACTTTAAAACCACACTTCAAAGTTTCATTGTATAAAGAAATGTTGCGATTGCTTGTTCTGCACAATATCTGTTCTTATGCCATAATTTTAAATTATGGCTTATATTTTTATATGGTATGTTTTTTTTCTTTTTTTTCATTTTGTTTTCTTTTTGTTACGCCATGTATTTTTGCTACGCTTTCCAAGTTTCTGTTTACCATTCTTATAATTTTGTATACTATGTTTTGCGATGTTCTGCCATGTTTTTCCCATGTATTGCATCAAGTAATTATCTAACATTTCCAGGACAATTCTTTATTATTCTGTATTTTGTCTTCCTTCCTTATTTTTTCTTGTTCTTTTTATTCATTATTGATATCCACTCATTTAGCTCTGCCGTTTTCTTAGAAACTTTTTGCTCATTAGTACTTGTATTTTTTTTGTCTATTCAACGATTGTGTGATTTGCCTCTGTATTTACCTTGGCCCTCCCCTGAGCAATGTACAACTGTACCTTGAGGGTATAATAAATAAATAAATAAATAAATAAATAAATTCTTATAGGCAGTCAGGTGTAATACCTGCCGTTTCCTGGCAATCAGCTTCAGCCATGGGATCCTGCCAGTATATATCCAGAATGCAAGTCTAGGGACGAAACGAATTCTGCGACCTGAAGGCTGTCAAGGGCGTCGTCGATGCGCGGCAAAGGATAGACGTCCTTGCGCGTGACCTTATTTAATCGACGGTAATCAACGCAAAAGCGAATAGACCCGTCCTTCTTGCTAATGAGAACGAGAGGAGATGCCCAGGGAATGCGGGACGGTTGAATAACGCCACGGCGTAGCATATCATCGACGTGGTCGTTAATGACGCGACGCTCATCGCCAGAGACACGGTACGGTCGTTGACGCAATGGCTGGTGTAAGCCGGTATCAATGTAGTCCTGCACTTCCGACGTTCGGCCGAGTTGTGGCTGAGAAACATCGAAAGAATTTCTAAAGTGGTGTAGAAGCTGAAGCAGCTCGGAGTGTTCGGCAGGGGGGAGTGTAGTGGCGATGGAACTGGAGAACATGTAACTCCTCGCCCTTTCAACGCTTGAACTCGTTGAAAGGGCGAGGAGTTCGTTGGAGTCAAGATGGAAAGACTCGTCTGGCACGGTAACAAAGAACGAAGAGTCAAGGTGTTCCACGTGGGCGAGACATTCGCCGACAAGCAACGTAAGAGACGCAGAAAGGGAATTGTACAAAAATATTGCTGATGCCGGCGGCGATGTCATGCGTCGCAAAAAGCAGTGGAACGGCTTTGCGACTCATAAAGATGTCAGATGGCGTAAAGAGGACCATAGAATCGGTGACGGCACAGCAGACGACTGGGAAAAGGGCAAAATAGCCAGGCGGATTGTCGGTGTCCTCACGCACGACTAGTTTAGGCGGCTGATCGAGAGCGTCGTGGGATGGTGCGTCACACAGCGGCGAAAATGCAACTTCAGCTCGTGCGCAGTCGGTGACGGCATGATGACGGGACAAGAAGTCCCAGCCGAGGATGACGTCATGGGAGCAGGCAGGAAGAACAATAAACTTGACGGTATACAAAACGTCTTGTAAAAGCACACCGGCAGTACAGGCTGCGACAGGTATAACGTGCTTCGTACTTGCCATGTGAAGCGAGAGTCCAGAGAGCGGCGTGGTCACCTTGCGCAGCGAACGGCAGAGTTTGACGGCTATAAGAGAAACGGCGGTGCCGGTGTCCACAAGCGCAAACGTATAAATACCATCGACAGATATTGCGACCATGTTAGCAGGGGAAGAGCGAGGCCTTGGACAGTTGGAAGATGTCGCAGTTCTTGCCTCGTGAACTGCGGCGCTTAGTTTTCCTGCTCGGAGGGTACGCGGGGTAAGCGTCGGCGACGCATTGCGGAGAGCGATCGTCTACGAGGAGATAGGGAGCGGCGCGACGGAAATTCAGGGACGTCAGAAGAAACCTACCGCTGGAAGGGACCCGGGGCTGATTGGCGCATGGACTGACTGCCATACAGAAACGGCCGAGCAGCGTCGTCACAAGTTTGAAGGCGACGGCGGCACTAGCGAGAGACGTGTGCTGGCGTTCAGCAGGCGTAACAAATGGGACGATTGTCAGGCGTCCGCCATGAATTGCTGACTCTCGGCCCGACCCAAAAAGCAGTTGCAGCGGCGGGTGGTGCAGAATATTGGAGGATCGAAAAAAAAATCACAGCATATCCACGGGGTGAATGATGATGAGTGGGCGAAGCTCCGGAGGGAATCATCGGATCTCCCGCTTAGGGGACGCTAGCACAAACGCGTTAGAAACGTGCAGTACTCTCTAGTAAGGGGGAGCGGCCACAGCGTCTTACGCAGCCATTTACACATGCCGGAACGTGCACCGCGTTTGCCGACGCCATCACATGACTGCTGAGAGAGTATACCCCCCGTATTCATAAACGCTCCTCGACTTGAACTTGACTTGCCACCGCTTTGGGCAGCGCGTTCGAAACGCGTTGAAGGTAAGGCGGAGAGGCCACAGCGTCTTACACCACCTTCTTACACGGGCCGTAACGCGCTAGCACAAACGCGTTAGAAACGCGCTAGAAACGCGGCCTTTCGTTAATGTTGGGTATTTATTGCCATGTGTCCATGTGCGCTTCGTGGCGTAGTGGGCTAACGCCGCGCGCTCGCAAGCGAGGGGTCCCTGGTTCGATTCCGCGCTACGGACACAACTTCGGAATTTTTTTTCTCATTTTTCTCAGACTGGTTACACACTACTACTACGACGACGGGGACGGAACGGGTGCCGCTATAAGGAGCTTCGCCCCTAAAAGGCGGCTGTGGAGGTCGACGCACTACCTGTGCATAGGTATGAGGCACGGCAACAGGCTCCATTGCCTGCGCATACGTGAAGAGGCACGGCTACAGGCAGCGCTGCCTGCGCATACGTAAGAGGCGCGGCTACAGGCTGCCCTGTCTGCGTATAGGGAAGAAACGCGGCCACAGGTGGCTGGTGGAGAGCAACGGGAACAGCTTGAGCGACCTCTCCGGCAATGACAGTGCGGGGCGTTGGAGGCAGACGACAGGACAGCTCCTGAGTGAAGGGCGCCAGGGAAAGTTGACGGGAAACGTCCTCGCGCACGAACTCTTGAATCTGCTGAAACAGTGGAGAAGTGGTCAGAAACAGCAACGAGACTCGACAGCGAGTTGGCGGTCGACAGAGGCTGCCGAATCAGGGTGCGTTGCTTCTTCAAGTCTTTGTAGCTCTGACATAGCGTCACCACTTCAGAAACGGTGCGCGGATTCCTCGCCAAAAGCATCTGAAATGCACCGTCATAGATTTCTTTGAGGATGTGCTGAAGTTTATCAGCTTCGGGCATGGCGGCGTTGACAAGTTTACAAAGGTCGACCACTTCAATGTACATAGCTCATGAAAGTTTCACTAGTCTGCTGTGCACGGGCTCGCAAGCGCTTTTCAGCGCGTAGTTTGCGGGCAGCAAGTCGACCAAACACGTGAGAGAAAGACGTCTTGAAAGTTTACCGTGACGGATTGTCGGCTTCGTGGTTATGGAACCACAGTTGGGCAACGCCAGTAATATAAAATATGACGTTGGTCAACTTCGCGTCGTCGTCCCACTTGTTATGCGCGCTCACCCATTCATACGACGTAAACCATTCCTCACCTCCACCAATTGGGAAGAGGTTTATCGGCGGTGTCCGCCAAGGAGGCTACTGAGTTCAAGGAACGGCGAGGCAGCGTGCGCACCGTCTCCAAAGACACCAGCGACAAGCAGCGCGAGCAGAGCGGGCTGAGCGTTGGCGATGCCGCTGGACGGAGACGCGTCTTCTTCTTCACACTAGATTGTTTTTTTTACCTTTCGCGCTACGTGATAGTGCACGTTCCGAAGGACCTCAATAAAGTTATACATTCCATTCCATTTCGCGACATCACACTCTAGTGGAGTCGGCATCATTATTTCCAATGGAGCTATTTTGCGAGATCATCACGATTTTTATGTGACAGAGCGGATATTGGCATTCGACTGTGAACTATCTTCATTTAGGTTACGTATTTTGTGCATCTATGGACCAGCACAGGACACTAAGTCTAATGATTTTTTTCGTTACCAGGGGTGCTATGCAGGATGCGCTGAGTTTCTCGTTCGCACGAGTTTTGCCTTAGTTTGCTCGATGGTAGTCAGTGAACGGAGATAGCAAGGAACGTGCAATAACAGCAGGCAAAAAGAAACGTCCAGATAAAGCCGCGTATGACAACATGGGCGCACCCTTCGCGGCACAGTGCTTCCGCGCTTCAAGCACAGAGGACTGCGCAACAAAACTCGCCAGCGCCGCGTATTGTTATCAAGGTACTATCGCAATTTAGCAAGATCGCCACTGTACCGCTATCTATCTGCATACTTGCCGTGAGCCGCTTGCCACGCCTTTCTCGGGCGCGCCAAGGGCGCGCCTTCTCTTTCGGGCATTATCTTTCTATCCTCCGTCGAATGCGAACAGGGCACGTGCAGTGCATTCTTGCACCTACACTTTCCCTCAATGGAATACTTTGAAATACAACAAATAAAATAACGAACATTTTATTTTTTAAAGTATCAGTTTTTCGTTTTGAATGCTATAAATTTGTGATGACAAACGGATATTGAGAGAATTATTAAATTTTGCAATTTTTTGCCGCGAGTGGCCACAGTGACGCGAAAGCTTACAAGCGCATACATTCTAGAGGGTCGCACGCATGAGGGAGTTCATACGGTGAGCAGTTGCCAGGGGCGCTGCAGTGCTATTCTCGATAAAGTCGATGCGATAATGACGCATAAAGTCAGTAATGACAATGATCTGCCCATTCCCTGTCTATTAGGGGAATGGGAACGCAGCGCTGCGGCATGGCTGTTCACCGCAGGTGCTTTCACTGAGGCGGCCATTAAGGCCACCGCTTTACCAACTGAAACGCCACTCTAGCCATATATAGACGGGAGCAACGGCTGTCACTGCAAAATTGCTGTGCGGTATTCTAGGGTCCGTAGTGACGCAGCGCAGTGAAAATGCACCAGTTTATCTGCGTGTGCGAAGTCATCCGCGATGCATTGCGAAGAGCGCGCTGCCCGCAGCGACGCAATTCATCGCTTGTCACCGCTTGCCCTAGTGCAGGTGCCTCCGTGCGCATTTACGCAGAACTTGAGTGTGTTGCTCACTCCAATGTGCTTGCCGAGTGCCTCTGCTGCTGAGCTAACAGCGATCGCAGATGGATATCGTAACGACAGCGCAGCAATCACATTTTGGCAGGTGAGGGCTCTTGTGTGGAGTTAGGAAATTAGACTTCGAACGCAGGAAGGTTAGTGTGCCGTGCTTGTGATGAAGAAATGCCATCGCACTGGGTGTGTTTGCGCTGACCGCTGACCATGCTTGCGACACTGCGGCTCCGATACGTCACTGATGACAGAGCAGCCATCTCAAATGACAGCTGCAATACGCTCTCGTTAGAAAACGCTACGCACTGCTCAGGATCGTCGTCCACCACGGCGCATCGATGCCTTGCAAGCAGCTACATTGACGTGCTGATAATTATTGCTGTGCGCTACGTCGCCACAATGCAGGCAACGAACGGTGTTGTGGGGCCATCGCAGCCCAAGAAGATATATGCGTAAGCCAGTGAACGTCGATGCTTTTTTTTTTTTATAGTGGTGCTCAGTACATTACCGATGACAGTGCGTTGTGCGTGTTTTATTTCGACGGTCAAGATTGTTAATCCCTCTCAGTTCTGCACCACGTCGCTGTTACCGAAAAATAAGTTGGGCGTGGCCCAACCGTGGTGGGCGCGCACAAGAGTTATATGCCTCGCGCGGGGCGTCTCCTATGGTTTTGATTGATAGGCCAACTCGGGCCAAACTCGTACAGCGCAAAACCCCCCTCGAGTTGAACTCGTGAACATGGCAGCGGCAGCAGCAGCCTATGTCATTCGCATCCAGCGGCAGTAAGCGTCAATATGACCGTCTGGACACGTTCCCCTACATGATCGACGTAGAATTTCAGCGTCTTTTTGCCTTTCCAAAACGTCAGTGCGCTGGCTGTGTGACGAGTTAGGCGAAGGCCCTCGTCTGCGGAGACAGCGTGGCGGGCAGATTATGCTTTCACAGCACAGACTGGTGTTACTAGGCTGCGGAGGAATAGTTCGTGCGATCGCTTCGGCTCTCTGCTGTTTCAAGCGCTGCTCGTCCACAACGCCCCAGGCCAGGTGCGACGACGTCATCGGAGTACTGGGGCACCTGCGAGCACCTGGGGTTCAACCCGAACCAATCAACCTGCGCAGGCGAAGTGATCACATTATATTGGAAAACTCAGAATGGACGCCGGGCTGCCTTCCGGTGTAACAGGTGCCGAAAACAGTTTTCGCAGTTACACGGTACCGCTGCACTGCACGGGCAGAGAGGCAAAGGAAGTTACTTCGCCAACACGGACCGCCTCGGCCGTTCGAACGACCACCTCTCCAGGCCAAATCATTTGGCTCACGTACTGCTTGAGCAAAAGCGTAGTCATATCGATGTTGAAGGAGATGACCGGCGACTTGTTTCCTTTATCTGAGCACGCCATCGCCGACTGGAGGAACTACCCTCATAAGGTCGCGAGGGACGAGCTGCTGGCGCGACCTCCACTTGGTGGCCCCGGGTAGAAAGCGCAAATTGACGAGTGCCTTCTTCACGGTGAGCAAAAGTAGAATCGAGGCCGCGTAATGACGGGCGACAACTTGCCGCCGAGCCGCCAAAATTACGGCGGTGTTAAAGATGGTGGCCCATGGGTCTTCGTCATGTTCTGCGCGACCAGAGGGGTGCTGCGACTTTCAAGGTCGACCGACGAAAGGCGGCGACGCTAGGAGCCAATATTGCAGCCAATGTTCAACCGGGGACCATTATTCATAGTGACGAAGCGTCCGCATACAAATGTATCCCAAATTTAGTGGATGCTAATGGATCTATGCCTCAATATGCATTGGGAGATTGTCAACCACAGCGTGAACTTTGTGGACCCCATCACGGGCGTTCGCACGCAAAAAATAGAAAGTTATTGTAAAAAACTGAAGCGCCATCTCGTCAGCGATGGGTACAGGGTAACTGCACCGATGCTGGAGTCCCACCTGGGATGGATGTGGTGACACTCAACGGCCAGGTGCGTTGCAAAGACCCTTTCTTGCGTTTGTTAGAAGCCACGGATCGCTCGGGCTACCCAGTATAAAGACTCTTTCCTGCGGTTGTTAGAAGCCATCGCTCGACGCTTGCCATTATGAAGGTCTCTCGCAAAGTAAAAGAGAATAAAGCGTAGTTTTCTGAACCTTGTATGAATGCTTTGCGGAAATCCTGAGTGTTTACACGGTAAGCGCGCGGCAAACCATTTATGCGCTAGCCTGACGCTCACTTCGTCTCTCAGCTGGGGCAGCGGAAGTGCCTCGATGCGCGCGCGCGCATCAAGGGCATGATCTTGTACGTGTTCCAAAATGGAACGGAGGCGGTCAGTTCCATCGAGCCGCACACGATTGGTCAATTTGAACCGTGACAAACGCCATGACGTCAATTGTGACGTGCGCCGTGACGTATTGCTGCTGTCAATCATTCCATGTCGTCTGCTAACGGACGAACGTAACGGAACGGTTGCCGAGTCCGTCCGTTTCGATAGAACGGATTAGAACGGCTACCAGGCGGCTTGGATTGGATTAAAACGTAAGCGCTTGGGACAGTTAGACTCTTTCGTATCCGGTTCAATCCAAATCGGGAATCCCAACAGTTTGAGAAAATAACGTTTCCTTTCTCTGCCGTGTCTTTTCGTGTCGTCTGTGCGGCTTCTGCAGTCGCGCAGAGACGACGACCCGAGGTAGATGATGCATTTGAAGAGTTGACGGAAGAAGAGTTCCAGCAGTATTTTCGTCGTTCGAAAGGAACAGTGCGTAGCTTGCGCGACGAGCTTGACCCCAGCATTGGATGCCAGCGAGCCAGTGGCCTTTCCACAGGAAGGAAGGTGTTGTGCGCGCTGCGCTTCTTCGGCACCGGAAACTTCCAGAGGAGTGTCGGTCGCGAGCAGCAAATAGGCATGGCGCAGCCGGCCGCGAGCAACACCATCCACGAGGTGACGGAGGCCATCATTTCCGTGTCTGCCCGAGAAAGTTGGTGGACTTTTCATTGGCACCGGCTGCCAAGGATGAGGCAAAGGCGGTTTTTGTGCGACGCGGTGCCCTTCCAGGCGTGCTAGCGTGCGTCAATGGCACGTTGATCAACGTTATGAAGCCAGAGGGACTCAGCCCGGCCGACACGGCGAGCTTCATGTCGAGGAAGGGTTATTACGCCCTCAACGTCATGGTCGTAAGTACCGTTGGAATGTTTTACTTCAAACTGTAGTCGCCATTTTTACTCGCTCATATATAGTTGCATTTGTTCAATTTAATGCCCAAGCTGGCATAACTAGTAATGTAACGATTAAAAGAGGACATGCGGGGAACTGTGTACGAACTCGTTGAAGTATGGCATGTCAGCGGTAATGATGAGTGCCATGTATTTCTGTACATGAGCCGTTTGCCGTACCAAAATTGTGTTTTCGTTCTGGCATGCATACACAATGAAGTTCTGCATTTTGGAGGTATTACGGAACATGGGCAGCAGTCGTAGCTAAAATCGATACACTATAGGGAAGATACGATGAAAGCATTTTGAACAGGAAAGTACATACAACCATTGCATGGGCTGGATTTGGCGTATATGGGTGTTCTTGCGCAATATCGTGCCCCAAGTTTTCATTTAGCGATCACTTAGTGCAAATAATAGGCGCGCGCACAAAGAGCCCCAATGCGAAACGCTGTGCACGCCTATGACTGAAACAGTGTAGCTGCTTGTACCAGCGTAAATTTGTGATTTGTTTTCTGCATATGAATGGCAAAAAAGGTATTTTGAACATATGGGCAGCGCTATTTTGTATTGCTCCTCATTGCAGGTGTGCAACTCGGAACTTTGCATCCTTGTTGTGGACCCCCGGCTCCCTGATTCGGGCCACGACTCTTGGGTGTGGCAGCATAATTCACTGTGTGCGCGCCTCGCCGCACAACTGCAGCCTGGCGAGTCTCTGCTTGGTAAGTATTCGTAATGTGTACACCTAAATAGGGCAGAGCACTTTCGTTGGTAACAATTTTATTGATAGTCACAGGAATATTGATGTCACAGGAATGGTGAGCTTTCATAACACATACATAATTTATTTATACAAATTGCAAGGCCACAATCTATCACAGGGCTGTGTTTGTACAATGGAAAATACATTAAAGAATTTGTATACACATCAAGTACCCATCTATACGGATGGTCAATGTCTCCAAATCAAAACATCCGACAAATTATGATAATTTAAACACAAACGAAGTAGAGTTATACAAAGAATCTTTTAAAAAGAATGCCGCAGCCGCGGACTCAGAAACAATTGTACCCTCTTCACTGTGCAAGAGTCTCCGAGGCTGTCACTTATTTACAATAGTACTCGTGAAGCAGTCTTAAGGCAATGCGTCATTCCCCTTTGTCTGTGAAGAACTGCATTTGCTGCTGCGCCCAAGAGCTTTCTGTTTCTAAACATGTTAGAAACGCTTCTAAATATGTTATACGGTCCCCAAGCAGACGTCAAAAGCGTGACGCAGGCTTCCACTTCGCTCATGGACTCTTTGATTCCTCTCGTTCTCGCGAACATGGCGGAACGCCTATTTCGCTTCATGGCTCAGAGGAACAGCTTAGAGAAGTTGTTCTTCCTCGGGGAATAGGAATTCATTCGACAGTGGTCATGCCGTTTCCTGTCAGTGGCTGATGGACGCGCATGGCTTAATTTCCGACCAGACTGGTTCTTGTAGCCAGGACACCAAACGTGTTCACTGATTATACATAGTGTGTATACGTGATTTCTGTGTGTGCGTGAGCTTTTTTTGTAAATGCCATCTCATAGCATCACTACAAATTTATGTAAAGCGCCTCTGTCACATCATTATTGTAAATAACCTCTGTATACACTGTATATATTCAACATCATTTTATATAATGTGACAATTAGTTCATGTGAAACTGTGCGTTTCCATCGGTCTATGTGGTTATATGTTAGTGAGTGTGGACTCGGACATTTCTACAAAAACATGCCGTGTATTATACAGTGCTCCGTACGTACTTTTTATATATTATCGTCCTAGTGAAATTGTGCTGTCATTGTGACTCAATGTTCGTATTGTCCTTTGTTGAAATAAACTTTTCCTGAACCCGCTTTTGCTTTGATGACATGGTTTTCGCTCAAGGACGTTTAACGTCGATTGAGCGATGAGACATATAAGGCTGTCGCCTTAGTAATCCTGCAAAGCACTCGAGGAAGCACCGACAAGGCACCATCATCAAATAAAACACCAAGCAAACGAGAAAATGCAGCACCTCAAGATAACGCGTTGCTCGACAGATGTCAATCAGGATAAAAGCATATAATGGAGGTCTAGGCAAATAATCTGTAGCTTGCGATGGACATTTCAGGCCTGCCACACAATACAGTAATATAATTTAACAATTTAACAAAAAAATGCAGGTCCAACAGTCCAGGAAGGCGTGCAAAGCGGAGAAAGTAAAACTTTGTTCATTCACCACCGATGAAATGACCTCATGTACACGTTAACTGAACCGTGGCAGCACGTTTGCTTTCCAAGACCAGTTAGCAAACAAGGTACACACTTTCTGTTATATATAAGAATTGGGAGAATGCGCTGGTTTTGTTATAAATTACGAAGTTCTTTCTTATCCCGCCACCCTTCTAACTTCCCCCGCACATTACTCCTATATGCCCTCCCCCCCACCCTTTTCAATTCATATACTCGGTAAATGACTGATTTTTGCAAAACTATAACGAAACACGCAAAGTTTCTTGTGTCCTAGTTGCACTTACATCTTCTATATACAGGGTAATTGTTTGGTGGCTGCCCACGCATATTACTGATACCGATACTGCTACCGGATAATCAAATGAATACGCACTTAATAGACACAACAGCACCACGACGTTACTGTTCAATGGATCGGTATCAAGGCGCTTAGGGGCCCTTACTGGGATGGGCTGTGTGTGCGTCTGATCCCTTTGCACTTCCTGTTTTGATTCCAACCTTACACGGCCAAAGCCCGAAGAGCGCACAAGAAATCGAGAAACTGCAAAACATTGCAGTTTCCTTTTTTTCATGTGTCTGTAGTACATCAAACTTTCATAAGAAATTTGACAATTTATTACGTGGAGTATTTATCTGGTTCGACCATTTCTTTTGTCGCTTTTTCAAATGCGATATTGTGTGTCAAATGTGTGCGACCAATTCCACAAGTTGGTGGCGTGAACGGGCACGTAAGTGTCAGCTTTGACTTCTTCGATCCCACAATATGGCCTGGTTTGATGGGTCAGACTGTTAGACCCATTTTTGTAGCGTTAGCTACACTGGCCTAGCCAAGCCCGTTTCGCGCGGCACATCAAGAGCCGTGCTGCGCATGCGCAAGGATCAGTGATGTCACACGGCTTGCGGACCGGAGCCACCGGAGCCGGCACCTCTCGCGCACTCCGCCGCCGCCGCGCGCGACTCACCGCCGCCGATCTGCGCATTCCAGAGGAGTGACGTCATAGCTGTGGTAGACGCACTGGCGCCGGCGCGCGCTCGCTGCGCAGTCGCCGTCTGACACTGCGCTGGAGCCGCTGCGCTTCTGACTGGCGTGTGCCAGTGTGGTATAGCCATGGAGAAGGAGAGCGCAAATGCTGCTCAACAGCGCAGAAGAATGGAGAAGCTTGACTCATCGGATCCCGAAGTAGTTGCCTGGCAATTAGCGGTTGAGCGTAGAGGAATGAATACATGTGCCACATAATACGTATTCCGCGTGTGTGTCATTGGAGCAGCAGTAAGCATGACAATCAAGCTAATCCTTGACATTGGAGCAGCAGTAAGCATGACAATCAAGCTAATCCTTGACAATCTAGACAACCAGGAAAGCTAGAATAATCAGCTGAACCTTTGCTAACGCTACGTATATCCTGGCATAGCCGAGCTAAGCCACTGCAACTTTTTTATTCACTCAATAGTCCGCGAAGTAAATTCCGAGATTGGCGTGTGTTCTTTTCTATCAAAACTCCAAATTTCGACGCTACAGGAAGCGAATAAATATTTGTGGCTTGTTTCAGTTCTCATTCACCCTGCCGGAAATCTCAAGAGCAACAAAAATCTAAGAGCCACTGTATTGAACACTTACCAAAGCTACACCGTCCCACATTCAGTAAAACATAGCTTGACATGACAGCTTCATAACTAGATACAAAGAAAAAGAGTGTTAATAATGTAATATTCATGTATCAGAGTGAGGAACATTTCATTCCGTACAGATGTCACAGACATAACACAGTTCAAGAGGGTGACAACTGACGTGTAAACTAGGTGAGTACGACTTGTTAATTATAATCGACGTGCTCTATTTATGCACTTTAGCTTTGACGTCAAGGAATATGTAGTTTGAAAATGACGTTAGGGCCCAAATAATACTCGATGAAGTTATTGTATGAGACGTTTCAAAGTATAAAACTTTCTCGAGATGAGGTAAAATTGCGTTCAATTTCATTCATTAGTAATCATTCCCACCGAATCACTTCTTTCAAACGAAATCAAGAAACTCGAGCGGTGTAAAGAAAACTGTTTGCCAAAGAGATCATTCCTTATATTAAAACACGCTGCGGCATAAAGATGTCAAGTATTATTTTATAATACGGCAAGTATTACGATCTGGCTAATTTTCAGCACTCTTCCACTTGTATTCCTACTTCACACTTATATAACGCCATTCCCCGCGGCCACTCTTATCCATAATAAATACACAACTTTTTTAGTAAAGAAACCGAGTACAATGACCGTACATATATTGTTCAGTTCTGACATTTTTAGTAGTAGTCACGGCCTATACATATGTAATTCGAGCACAACGCTTAAGCAAATGGAGCTAAAGAGGACGGCAAATTGTGTTCCTTGCAGCATCAAATATTTTGTTGCGATAAGGAAATGTTCCATGGAAATGTTTATGAAAGTTTGCTGGGATAGCGATATTTAAATACCTGTGTTCTCCCTTTTAAAGGGGGAACATTTCTGCAAACGGCGGCATTTTGAAGTAGTAAGTGAGCGAACATGTGTCCGCGAAACGAAAGGTCCCTCGACCTTTGGTGGGAGTCGAAACCACGACCTTTGGTGTGAATTATGGCTGCGAACCCTCGACATTTGTGGTAGTCGAACCCTTCACATTTGTTGTTAATGAAGGCGAAGTTATTTCACGCATAGTTAATTAAGATAGATTTAGGGCACTCGAACCCACGACCTTTGGTGGGAGTTGAACCCGCCGCCTTTGGTGGTAAATAAGGCGAAGTTAACTCAGGCAAAGTTCATTAAGATAGAGTTAAGGCACTCGGAATCCATGACCTTTGGTCAGAATCGAACCATCAACTTTTGGTGAAGTTGAACCCAAGAGTGGAACCTAGTACCTTTGGTGGTTAATCTGGCCAAGGTGGTTAATCTGGCCAAGTTGGAGGTTAAATGCCTAAATAATGAATGTTTTAATTACTGAACCAAACTTTAATTTAGGAGAAACGGTGGCTGGTGAGTGAGAAACATGGAAAATAGACGCCATGACGTTTGCCAAAAATTTTGTGCAACACCCATCTCACGATGACTGTCGACAGTGTGTTATCATAATGTGTCATATAAAATGCCCTATATTATCAAAGGTTAAAAGATGGGTAGACGGGATCTTCTGTTAGTGATGACAAAGAAAAACTATTGCCCTACAAAACTGTGAACATTTTTATAAAATCCTTCTATTGAGCACAGGTCTTCGCCGAATAACTTTAGTATCACAGTAAAGGGGGAAATAGAGGTCACGCACGTGAAATATAGTGTGTAGAGCACCTCACGAAACAAAATATTTGCGCAGTTAGAAATGCGCTCGCTGTAGTCAGTTGGTATTGCGTGCTTGTCTTACTATAAGTGGGCATATTTGATAAGTACACACGAGGTAATTTCCGAAGTAAATAATATTGCAGATATCTTATCGTGTTTCTGTATTGTATTCACAACAGATGTATTTTTTGCTCATCATTTTAAATTTAGAACTTATGCTCGAAAATCACTTCTTGCTACGTAAGTTAGAAAATAAAATGTTATGACACGATAGTAGCACCGTTATTTTTAATGACATTTTATCTTCATATTGGGAAGCGTAAATTTATTGGAAATATTATCTCGCTTTTCTTCGAAATTCTTTCACCCAAACTAGTGGTTAATCATTGATCACCCGAATGTGGTTCTTTATTGACGTGGAAACTGCTAAACCTTTTTTGTGGTTGTTCTTGCGTATAGTGTGTAGGTTTTCTGAACACGCTATGTAATGTGACAGAGGCGATAATAGATAACATAAAAAAGCAACAATGAAAGCATGAAATGAACTGGTGCTTCTTAAGGCCGTCGAGTGTTTTATGAAAAATGAAGGCTGATAGAAATCCAATTTTCTGGCTTCGCCAGTGTAAGGCCCTCGAGCAATCATTTCGAACATTTTATCTTGACATATTTAATAATTGCCTGCTAGATATATGTAGCAAATTTGTAGTGAAATTGCAAATGCTCTTGAAACCTTATACTCACGTGTTGAAATATACAAATTTTCTTTATTTCATTCCATACAGTAACGTGTGATCTCACAAATACATAATATGCGGATAGATAAAATAAAGTTGACTCGTGCCATTGTACACTGTAAAAATATTACCCACTTATCTGGTGGTCTCCTTCTTACGAAACTACCAGATAAGTCCAGATACGAGATAGTCTCGTTACTCCCGCTCCAGCCAAGGATGATGATGATAGTTTTCTGTGGACAGGCGTCTACCAGACGCTTTTTGGCTGCGTCTAGCCATATAAAGCGTTGCTTTAAAGAATCGTAAGCATTTGTTATTGTAATTGGGCACATACTCTGCTGCACGCGCCCAAGCAGTAACCCAAGTTGGCGTGAAAAAGGTATAATGAAGAGCGGCCCATACCGAGTGACAAATACCCACTGATCCAAGCTGTCGTCATGTGTTTAGATGCAAGAAACAAGCTGTAAACTTGGTGAAGTTGCTAATGACTGTGATCGCTATAAAAAACACAAGACACTAAACTTCAGGTCAAATGAACCCTCGTAGTAGTAAGTTTAACTCAGTTTTGCTGTGATGTGCCGATTAATCCTACATGCCAACACCCAGGGGAATGCAGCAGCCGGTTTGACGTTATGTTTTATTTGGCGCTTCCTATCCGCAGTGACACAAGGATAGCTTTCCATTTCTTGTAATTCCTGTCACCAACGAATCACTCATGCCTGTGCTTTCATGAAACTGACATTGCCTTACTGTAGAATTCAGCAACCTTTTATTATTCTGTCATATATAGAGGCTTGCTGGAATACGTGCAGCATTTCGCCACCTTGACTGTAATTGCTGTGGAAATATTGGGTAATGGAACCCAATTGAATACATAAGATGTATAAAAGCCGAGGTGATATTGTCTATCTATAGCAACATTTAGGCCACTAAATCTAAATGAAATAATTCGAGGAATATACAGAATATTTGACGCTTGCATTTCGTGTACTAGCTGGTGAGCACGCTGCGAAATCGGGCTAGCAGAGGAGAAACATCTGTTACGTGATGTACATAAAGGTCAGAAGCACACATGGAAGAATAAAACCTCGAAATCAAGAGGCATTCAAGGAACGAAGTGTCACGCATTCGAGAAGTAGCTCCTAACGCGGTACAGTGCAGAAGGTACTTTTAGTATTGTAAGCCGAACTGCGTTTCAAGATAGCCACGAAACGGTGAGTATATTTCTGAAATTTAGAGTTGCTATTGCGGTTATAAAAAAAGCAATATTGACACAGGTTTGCAGATGCAAAACAGAGGACTCATGTTTCCATACACCTAGCAGATGCACTATCTAGATTATGCAGTTGTATGTGCATCGGAAACACCTCCTGTAAAAGTCGTTTAAGTTGCAACATGACTTTAAAACGCATGCAAATACTGCTCTCACACCTAAATTTTGGCCACATTATTTCGTAACTGTGAACTGTATACGTGCTCTAACCCGCCATTAACTTGAAATTCCAGCAATATCACTCGCTACAAGAAATATTCTACACTGATTTACATTTCAAGGTTGTCGGTATGCTTAAACTCCCGCAAATAAACTTCATTCGCAACAAGATTATTGTCCGATGAGAATCTCGTAATCGTGTTGCTTGAAGCAATTGGTTAATCTTTTATTCAGATGTTCAAGCAATGGTACGAGCTTTAGAAGGAGAGCATCGAAACGTATGCGCATTAAAGCGCTAGAGCATAGTGGCGCACATTGGTTCAGTTGTAACATAATCATCATTATCATCAGCCTACATTTGTGTCCGCGGCAGGACGAAGGCCTCCTCCCTGTGATATCCATTTACTCCTGTCTGTCTTGCGCTAGCTGATTCCAACTTCCGCCTGCAAATTTCCCAACTTCACCCCACCTAGTTTTTTGCCGTCCTCGACTCCGCTTCCCTTCTCTTGGTATCGATTCTGTAACCCTAATGGTCCACCGGTTATCCATCCTACGCATTACATAGCCTGCCCGGCTCCATTTCCCCCTTATAATGTCAACTAGAATATCGGCTATCCCTGTTTGCTCTCTGATCCACACCGCTCTCTTCCTGTCTGGTAAAGTTAGGCTGTTAGGCCGTTAACGTTAGGCAGTTCAAACATGCTAGAGCGTTTAACGGCGTGACAGATATAGCACGGGATTCATTCCATGCATCTACACATGTCATAGCGCAAACACTGTCCTGGTGTCACCTACAAGAGTGCGGCATGACTTGTTTGTTCGAAAGAGCTGACGCAAGACAAACGTTGCATCACGCTGAACGAGGGTGGTCGAGGGCCGCTATGCCTAGCGTTTGCGGACCGGCCTGTAAAATCTTGAGCCGCCTTTATTCTGAGCCGCCGCGGCTATATAGGTGGTTGTAATGATTTTTATTTTTTCTATTAAAATCGTTTTTGAAATGGTGCTGCGACAAACACCGCGTGTTTCAGCGAACACTGATTTTTTTTTGCCTGTCGCAGACAACACAATACTAGTCCATGAGCTAGTGTACTCGAAGAGGGGACATTACTTAGATGAAAAATTGAAATGAATAATCGACTACATAACAGAAATTCAGTAATTCAGTGTCTTATATTTAGCTTATGGCACATATATTGCAATTTAGAAATTCTAGCCTGGAAGTTCCAAAGGTGCAGACTTTTGAAACGAATTCAGAGGTTGAGACCCAGTTTCTGAACTTCGCTGAGAAATTAATTGGTGTTCCAGTTACTTTTGTGCTTCAATGCGAAAATGACGTTTTGTAAAGTAATGGAACGACAGTGGATCTTTAATGAAAGTGACAGCACATATCTGGTAAATGGAGTCATCCACACACTTCTTTTCGAGTGGATATGACTTGCTATCTCACCCGCAAGTATTTGTCAATCACAATATCTGCCATAAGGTAGTTAATTAAAAACTTCATTAGTAAACGCATGGTAATTAGCCGATTATGCATTTCAATTCATTGTGCAAGTAATGTCTGCTTCTTTGAGTAGACCGAGTTCATGGAAGAATTGTGGTATCTGCCAGACGGCAATTTAGAAAATGAATTTGAGTGTTTGCTGAAACACCTTACCTGTATACACGTATGCTGCTCGAGCTAATCAGGTTTTATTATATTCATTGCAGTTATCAATTTGCCTATATCTTCTTCATCCTATCTTTCATCATTGAAATATATCTCTATTGTCATACGCCAGGCATGCACACCAGCAATAGTCCAAGCTGGGCCCAATTCTGGCAGAAATTGGTACCACTCCTTAACCAACGCTGGCATTATGGCACAGTGCAACCCAATCCAATGCTGGCCCATAGTTGAAACCAAGATAGTCCGAATAGTATGCCAATGCAGCAGCCATTGCGTTGTTAGCGCAGTACCAGCAATGAGCTAAATCGTTGCCATTAATAATGCCACCTTCTCTTCCCGCCAATTCCCTTTGCATGACGAATATTGTAAATATGCTGGCTTTAGACATAGCAGCCACTATTACCGTGAACCTTTTGCTAGTGACATTTTTGACAGCAATTGTCCCCATACTGGCTAGAACAATTGTAGCTATGAAAACGCGATAGAAATATACTAGGTCAAGAATTAAAAGTCCTCTACACATGCAAATAATAATGATAAAAGCATACTGAAAGACAATGTCATAACAGTTTATTTACAAATAATTAGGGACAAACAGGCATTTTTCGTGGACCTAAATGGGTGACGCTAGGTAATGTTACAACCGTTTATTTGCCAAGAAGTGAGCCATCTCTTGTGAAGCTAGGTGGATGAAGGTGGACTAGGGAGGACCCCGAGGATGGAAATTAGGCAAGGTGCTGAGGACGGTGGGCTGGCCAGCGCTTTCAGGGCAGGGAGCTGACGTGGGTAGGCTGGTTGGTCAGCGCTAGGATGACGGCAGGCTGGTCAGGCCCCTGAAGACCGCGATAATGCAGTGGTTTCATTGCATTTGTTGCACCTCCCACAGAGACTTCCTCCTTACTTGGAGGAGATGCTTGCGCTGGAAAATAAAATCAAATTTTGCTTGAACAAAATAACAAATAAAAACAATACAGATAAAAAATTTGGGTACGTTGATGACTTTTAATTTTTTAGATAGGTCTCTTTACTTACCCTATTGTGAGCACTCGTTTATAATGTTCTTTAAATTTTACGGACCCTATTGTCTCGCGTATTTTAGCCTCTGTTAATGTATTTTTTAGGCCATGCACTCACTTTCACCTGTGAATTGCCCGAGCAGGACAACATTAGGTTTTGAGATGTGCGTCTGCGTTTTAAGGATGATCACCTGTGTTGGATGTATGAGCCAAGAGCCTACAAGCCGCCTGTCCCGTACGGCTCTGCACACGCAAAGCTTGTAAAAAGAAATATTTGATTTAGTTCTTGTCGAGCGCTCTCGGGAAGTCTTGCGATCATTCCATGGAAGAAAGCATTGAAATGCAAGTGGAATGTTTAGATGCCGCTCGTTATCAGAGGCATGTGATAGCCTCAGTTGCCGAAGGCCTGCATCCCAGAAGGAAGGCTGAATCACGCATGAGCGACGGAGAGAGAGCGGAAGACAACAGAAAGAAAAAAGAGACAAAGAGAAGGTAGCACTGATTCCCCACCTGCATGCAGTATGTCACAATCTTAAAAAAAGGTAGGGCAACGTTCCGGCATGAATTGTTACTTACGGTGCCAAATAAGCTTTTCAGTTTGTGAAAGTTGAGGTGCCCCACGAGAAAGTGGAAACCAGATTCCTCTATTAAGCCCAGAGGTGCCTACTTCCGCTGCAAAATGGGCGTTGTTTACAAATTGCTCTCATGTGGAAGACACTACATAGGTCATACCGGCAAAAGCTTGAACGTGCGTCTGCAAGAGCACAACAATTAGGCCGGGAACATTGGAACAAACGGCCAATGCGGCTGGCCATAATAATAAAACTCTTTGGCCTTTGCACTCCGTGAAAAGGATGCGCCAGCGACGCTGAAAAGTGGCGCCTTTGTGTTTATCAGTGGGTTTATCCCGAGGGTTCATTAAAGTATTTCTCAATTATGAGGTTACACACACGTTCAGCTGCAACGGAGAAAACGACGTCACTGACGATATATGCCCGCGGTCTGCCATTGTCGCTTATGTTCTATGTCTCGAGTTTGCTCGACCGCGTGGATAGCGGCATTTGCCCGCCATTGCCGCTTGTGATTCTTCGAAATTAAATAGCTTCAAAATAAATGTGGCCGCCACGTAACGATGAATGGCCCATATACCTCCTTAAGCAATGGCATATACCCCCGTAAACGCGGCCTCCGCATTACGACGAGGGGAGGAAGAAGAAATCAACGAAGGGATCGGGTCTCACGACGGCTCTGTTTTCCAAGAAGAATTTCACAGTTATTATTGGTCAATCACCCCATGAATTTAACGCCAACGTACTCAGGAAGTCACCAAGATTCTACTGACACCATAGCCAAGGTGGGAAACGACTTCTTTCCGAATTGGAGATGTTTTTCACCCGCGCCCGACCGGTTCCACGCTAACCCTCACCGGAGTATTCCTCACGCTGGGCCTCACCAGCCACCCGAGGGGAAGCGCCGAGCCCCTTCGCTCACGCGGGCGCTCGCTTCGCCCGATCAATGATGCAAGTCCAAGCGAACGGGGAGGACATCTCCCCCGAAGAGTTTCTCGCGGGCAACGGTTGCTGCACCGTTAGTTACAAGATGCAATTTAACCGCGAGACCACGCAGAGCAACGCCCAGAACGGAACCCACTCCCGAACCGGCGAGAGGGCGAACGGCAACCGACAGCGTTCGCGTCAACAACAGCGTAACGTCAAGAAGCAAGTCATCAGGAACAGCAAAATGTCACTACTCCCACGAAGTGATTTCAAGATCGTGATACCACCAAGAGGAGGCCTTGCCGTTGCCACCACCAGAACCGTGCGCCTCGCATCGGCCATTTACCGGGCGGCCAACTCACCGGTGCAAGAAGCTGGGGAGGACACGGTGTGCTCAAACAACCACCAGAACATCATAGTTGTGAGTACACCCCACGCTACTCACGCCGCTAAGTACAGACAGTTAGAATCCATCACCATCGGTAGTCGCCACCACGAGGTCAGGGCCTACGAGAGGGCCCCCGACTCCATGGTGAAGGGAATAACCAGGGGAATCCCATTGGAGGAGGACGCCAAGTCCATTCACAGCAACATTGTTCAAGGACGCAACCACCACGGCCTGGCATCCAAACGGATCAGTAATACCAAGACGGTCATTGTGGCCGTTGAAAACCGCGAGTTCCCTCCTACGTCAGGTATGGTGGCGCCCTCCTTCGTTGTGCCCTGTATCGCAAGCAAATCGACATGTGTCACTGCTGCAGGAGACTCGGTCACCGCATGGACGTGTGCCCCAATGCCCGAGGACAAAGTGTAGCACGGTTGTGACACCCTTAACCCAGACCCCGACCACCTTTGCTCCCTCCGTTGCAAGCTGTGCGGGGGAACACACATGACGGCGGATCGCAACTGCCGCACAAGATACAAGATCGCCTACGTCGTGACAAAGAGGCAATGGGGACGACACAAGGCCGCCGAGGAGGCGGAGGCGACCGCGGAAGCCTTCAGCCCCGCCGGCAAGCCCCGCTCGAGATACAGGACCCACTGCCGAGGCCGCTCCCAGTCCCGGAGCCGCACCCCGGACCCCCGGCAGCAGCAGCAACGCCGGGCTCGCAGCCGTAACCCCAGAAGGACCCCAGCGAGAGACACCGAAACCACCGAGAAGGTGAACTGGGCAGATGCGGTCACAGGGAAACGAGCACCAACCACGAAGGCTGCCAACCACCTCACGAGCGTCACCGTGAACACGGCACATGCCGAAGCGGCAGAGGAAGAGGCCATAGCACTGGCCCTCACAGAAATTAAACCTAGGCTACATACGTGACCTGCGATTCGCAAATGGCAATTCGAAATTTTGCAAATGGGCGCATCTCGCAAAAGGCATATTGCATACACCAGCGACCTCCCATACACCAGGGAATGGCCGACTTCCATAAGCTAAGGCACTTGCTAAGGATCCTGGTACACACTGGACTGACCACCCCCAACGAAGCGGCTCACCGCGTTGCTCGAGGCCTCACTCACCGAGCATCATCGGAGGAAGAGCCCCCGCGGGATACTGCAAACGCCTGGGCGTGGGAGGATTGTATGACCAGGTTCCACAACATCACGACACACTACGTTACAGAAAGGCGTATAACCATTCCCTCACGCTGGGTTAGAGAGGACGCAAGCAGTTCACTACAGACAATTACAAACGTATTCTTACAGAAACCCCAACTGATGCACGCCTTGTATCCAGACGTACACTACAAACAGATGCACATCATCTGGCGAGGTTGCCACCCTTGATCACATGTTATGGGAGTGTCAGGATTTAACAAACAATTCTGGCAGTGCGGACACCTCCGTCTCTTCCACCGCCAGCCTTCGCTCGTGCTGGAAGACCGCACTGCTCAGCTCGAACCTAACAGCACAACTCTGGGCCGTCCAGCGAGCCGAGGAAGCCGCTTCGAGACAAGGTCTCGGAACCACGTCCGCGGCGGGTGCCCAGGCACACTAAAGAGACGCCGCACTCGAATCTGATTGATTTGAAAATAAAGTTTACGTTCTTCTCATTACGACGACACAAGAAAAGTGAATGCTGGAATTATGAGCAGCAACGCAGCCAGCTGTGCAAGACGACGACGACCAACGCGGGAGCAGTGGCACGAGCGCGTGCCGAGCGCCAGCATGAGCGCAACCCGAGAGGCGCCAACGAGCCAGCTGGGAAGAAGAAGACGGCGCTATCGAGCCAATGCTGATGATGATAGTTTTCGGTACACAGGCGATTTGGCCTAGCCATATACGATTTCGCCAAGACGTACAAAGCTTCGCTTTAAAATGTGATGCGATTCCACCTTGGCATCCTCATTTCGAACAGACTGTTCTTTATCGCCACCGAAACAGCCTGACAAAGAAAATCGTAGAAACCTGCGAGATATATGCGACAGCGAGCCGTGTGCGTCTTTATCAAAGAAATAGCGTGACTTCTTGGCGTAGACGGCACGTGGCTGTATACCTTCTTTCTCTCTGCCGCTTTTTTTTTTTTCATTTGCAGATACAGATTTGGGTGTATACAAGCGCAGGATCAACGATAACACCATAGCTGTAAGCGATTAACTCGCCGTGGTTGCTTCGTGGATAGGGTGTTGGGCTGTTAAGCATGAGGTCACGGGATCAAATCCCGGCCATGGCGGCCGTATTTCGATGCAGGTGAAATGCAGAAAACACCGGTGTACTTAGAAGTAGGTGCACATTAAACCCCAGGTTGTCGAAATTATTCCGTATTCCCCTATTTCGGTTTGCCTCATAATCATATGGTGGTTTTGGAACCTAAGTCAGTTCTTGTCCTGTCTCGACCTGCTCTTTGTTATTACGGCTCTATGCATTCTGCATACCAATGAATTACCAACATGCCCAAACCGATTCTCTTCCATAACCTCTCGTAGTGCATAAATTAAAAGTATGTTTCCTATCTGTATTACTTTAAATGTTGCTATTTTGTGCTGATTGCTACATGTGACTGCCACATACGAAGTGCATTATTTTATTGCTAAGAACTTTTTTGAAATCCCCCTATCACATGTAGCACTATGAGACTTCAGCTAGATTTCTCTCAGAGCCCAACATTATTTGCAGACAAAGAAGGGCGAGAATAATTATGTTTGCTGATAATCTTTATAAATAATTACTTTATGCCACATATTGAAATTTAGGAATTGTAGCCTGTAATGTTTAAAGACATATTCAATCGGCATGAACTCTGAGGTTGACACCACTTTCGAGATATGTATCGCCAAAGTGTGTGACGAAAGACAGTGGTGTTCCAGTCATTCTTGAGCTTCAATGCAGAAACACGCTTTATATAAAAAATCAGCCTCTATCCGACCCTGTGAAAGGGGTATAACAGCGACGCTGTTGCCGATATTAGACGATGTTACACAAGCACCACAAGCTACATACGCAGAGCTGCCGCGCGTTTGGCCGCTCGAGCCACATTGCGTGTATTCGTGGGCTTCTTTTAGGCTCCGGAAAATACTTATATGTAGCACGTACTGAGCAACAGAAAGATGTATCGGCATTTGTTCATATTGCTCTACAATTTTCTCATTGACACATTTCGTCTAATTATAATATTTGAGAAGTCGAATAACCAAATAAGACTAAAATGTAATTAGGCGGAACGCAAAAAATAATCTGAGCATCTCCAAGCGACGGAATACAACATTACCTTTGTTCTGTCCAGCTACGTGGCATTTGCATATTTCTAAATCTTGCTCGATGATAGTTGGGACACCCTGTATATGTATTGTTTTTTGTCATTACCATTTAGTTATCTTGGAACGCTTTGCAACAACGCTTATTTGTATCCCCTGTATGTGGCGCTGCGAGGTTGTCAGTAATAGAATACCAACATTGCCTCCCAGCATAGGGTCCCTCAAATCTTATTATATAAGGTAGTCATACAAGGTTTCGGCAGGATAAACCATACATTCTCTCGGGGCGCGCCTACACTGCTTAACTGATCCGGGCACGCAATCAGAAAAATTGAGACACGTTCTTACATAACACGCACTCGACAACTTCGATCTTTCAGTTTTTTTTTTTTGAAATTTCGCCTGAAGTGTGCTAACTTAGAAAAGTGTGCTTCTTCATATAAATGAACGCATGTGCTTGCGCGTTTTTGTTAAGGCGTTTTCTCTTCGCGCGTATATATATGTTTATACTTATTTTTGATGCCCTTCCGGTCTTAAAGGTGACTGCGTTACCCTGCAATAATTCACCAAACTAAGCTGTACTTCGGTGAACCATGAGTAAAATACCTCTTTATTAAACAACAACATCTGTAGGAGGTCCCAATAAACTACAAGCGGCAATTGACAGTGCCATTATTACCTCAGGGAAGATCCAGCGCAATCTTGACTGTGATTGCACTGTCTGTGCACTGTTTCAGCTTACTTCGAAGATGAACCAGGTACTATTGAATAAGATTAGGGCAGTCGCAGGGCTTCCGCACTTGCAACAATATGCATACGGCCTTTCTGTAGTCGGGCTTGTAAACCAGACCTCTTTTCCAATTTTACTAGTCAGAGAAGAGTTCTTAAGAACATATAGTGAACACCATTTTGAGTGAACTGGCAAAGCACTTCCGGTATTCGCTAGGTATAAAATATGGCATATTATGGTGCGGCCGCACACCAATTGGGCTTAGACTCACAATCCAAAGCAACTGGGGCGAGATGGTGATTTGTTCGCGCTAAATCTCACCCTGTAGTCTTCCCTACAGCCTCGAATACTGTCGTCACCTCTGTGGTGGTATCTTCCAGCTGTTTTGTCACCCAAGTGCTACATTTCTAGTTTTACAGTACACCGCATTATAGTTCGGTAGTATTTTAGTAGTTCGGTAGTGGCGCCCAAAATGCCTTTAATATCAGGCATTGCTGTGGCGCCAGTGTTTTCTGTTTCACACTGTTACTTAGGTATTATCAAGATAATTTATCGATGTCTCGATGCAAAATGTATGGCGCAAAGTTGGAACAAACTGTTTTATATTATGTGACTGTTCTATTCCCACAGCATTACATGAATAAAATTAAAAGAAATGTTTCATTCATACAGTTGCTCTCGATGGTAAGTTACAACTTCTGAAGACTCCTCCCACTTATCATGATATGGATGAAAGGTATCACCTTAGTAACTACGTATTTCCGCTAAGTTATTCCGCTTTCGATGGTAAACATTCTCAATAAATTGTGGCGGCTTCCACTTTCGTTTACAGCTTATTTATTCATAATACAATGAAATAAATTTGCTAACTAATGAGGTTGGCCTTACGAATTTGAAGTAAATTGCTGTAAATCATCACATATACCATTAAAACGTTTCCTGGTTGTCGTGGTCAAGAATCTTGCAACGAATATTAAATAGCGTTTTAAGGCGCACAACATCGCCCTCAGGGCGATGTTGTGCGCCTTAAGCCGTTCAACCAGCGCTAACTAACTCTGGGACTTTGCTTCTTTTTTCTTGACTACATGTGTTTTAGTTTCTTGCACTCGTGCTTGGAATCTTGAGACGATGCTTTTTAGGAGGGGGGCACTGACAAAGTATATGTACGCATGGTAGCGAAGCGGCCATAGAAGCCCACACGTCCTGCAACGGCGGCTTGTGGTGGCGCAACAACACCATCTACATTTCGCGGGGCCAACTTCTGCGGGAAAAAATCAACGTTTACAGTTCGAGGCTTTGTCGCCGAGTACTCCACTGCGCCAGCTCACATACCATCGCTAAGACATGTAGCATATACTGAGCACACAACAATACAAATGGAGCGTAGTAAGTGAGAACAATCGCCACAACACCGCATCACAATCTAACGCGAATGTTCCTATCGATATTTATAGACCTCACTCTATACCCGCACACGTTACACTGATGAGCCTTCAGAGTTTTGCATGATTTTGAACAAAGTAGCATAACCATGCGTCATAAGTACCAACACACATCTGTTATTTCGGTGTTATGATAGAGCTTTGACAACATTGCAGTGTGAAATACGGTAATACAATCTCGGTAGAGTGACCGAGAATACTGGCAGAGTGTCCAAAACGCCGGACTTCTGTGTGAAGTTTTTGCGGGGAAGTGCCGCGCCGCTGCAGTGGCGGACACGTTAAAGCCCTATACCTTCGGAACAGTACCGCCATCCTTTAAACAACGCCGCATCTCTCTCTCTCCTGTATCTCCGTTCGGACCATGATAGCGCGCGCTCTCACTTCTTTATGTATATATATATATATATATATATATGCTCTCACTTCTTTATGTATATATATATATATATATATATATATATTGTGAGACAACGTTTAGGCCGTCACTCTCTTGGAGAGTGACGGCCTAATCTTTATTACCTCAAGCGAGAGCTCCACCACCAGGCCCAGAATGGCCATGATGAGTATGTACAGATGAGAATAGGAAACGTATGAATAATGTTAACACGAACGAATCGTTTGAGACGCGAAACGTGAACGATCTCCGAACCACGATAACGATGGTCCGAAGAAGCCTCGATGGGAGTAACACGATAGTTCACTGGGGATTTTTCTTCATTAAAATTGTAGGGACCCAGGAAGCGCGATTCAAACTTCTCACACAAACCAGGTGTTCGAATGGGCGTCCAAAGCAGCACTTCATTTCCAGGACGAAAAGAGACGTCTCGACGAGAGATGTCGTAACGTTGCTTGCGGTCTAGTTGAGTGACTTCTCTGCTGAATCCGAGCACGGTCACGACATTCGCGAACTCGCGAGATGAACTGTTTGGGTATACTGGCCGAGGTGTTAGTTCAGCCAGTTAAGAAAGCGGCGTCGATGGTGACGCGGTGTCGATGAAGCGGCGTGAGGTTTACTTGTGGCTGTCGTAGACACCACGGGGGTGACAGCGGTCTTGCTGCTGGTCTAGAGCCCGATAGAAGGCAGCCTCGATGTGCCGCAACCAGTTTAGAAAACGTGGCCTGAGGTCTTTGTGCCGGCAAAGCAGCAATGTGATGACTGGGTACACGACACAGGTGTCGAATGTGTGCACTGAGGTTGTCAACCGTGATGCATGTTGGAACCAAGTAGTCTCTAGCAATCATGATTGTTGCATGAGTCGGGGCGCATCGTGGAAGTCCAAGACATGTCCGCAGAGCCTGGCCTTGCAAACTTTGTAAGGTACGAATATTTGTTCTACATGTGTTCGCCAAAACCGGCAATCTGTATCGCAAAAAGCTCAAAAAAGTGTTCTGTACAGCTGCAGCATGGACCGTACCGGACGTTCCCCCAGTTTTTTCCACACAGGCAACTTCATTATATGCACAATCCAAATTAGTTTCCGCTTCAGGTAGATGCAGTGGGGGCTCCATGAAAGGTTCCTCTCAATAAGTCACACCTAAGAAACGGTGAGACTTCTGGTATGTAATAGCCTGGCCATTGAGAGAAACAAGGTACGGTGCCATGGGTTTGCGCGTAAACGCGATGAGCGCACATTTTTCAATGGACTTATTAAGGCCTTGTTTTCGGAGAGACGAACAAGTTAGGGTGGCTGCCCGCTGAATTTTTGAGCGCACTTGAAGACGAGTCACCGCAGAAGACTAAAGACACATATCATCGGCGTAGATCGACAGGCGTATTGTCTTGGGTAATAGTTCAGCAAGGCCAATCATAGCTAGGTTAAAGAGAATACGGCTCAATACCCCGCCCTGTGGGACGCCGCCGTAGGTACAATAGTTGGCAGCGGGGCCATTTTCGGTCAGCACAAAGAAGGACCTGCTGGTCAAATAGTCTCTGATCTATTCAAACATGCGGCCATGGATTCCAGCAGCCTCCAATGACTCAAGGATCGCTTCATGTGTGACATTATCATACGCCCCTTTCACGTCAAGAGTGCCACTGATATGCGCTTGAGGCATTTTTGTTGCTGTATGTACGTTGTCAGGTCGATAACATTGTCTATTGGAGACCTGCCTCACCGAAAGCTTGCCATTGAGTCAGGGTGGCGTTCAAGGTACCATTCTAGGTGTGTAAGGATAATCTTTTCCATTACTTTCGCTATGGAACATTGCCAGGGCAATAGGGTGGTATGATGTCAGGTCTAAAGGCGACTTTCCTGGTTTTAGTAGCGGTACAAGCCGACTTATTTTCCATTGCTGAGGAATAATTCCGTCATGCCAGGAGCGTTGCAGGAGCATTACATAAACCGAAGGGCCTCACGATAAACTCATCAAGTCTATCTGGTGTTGCAAAGCCTGTCTTGTCCTTGTCCGCTTCGTGCATGGGTATTTGCCAGTAACGGGATCGAAGGTCTAGACTTGAGAAATAGTCAGCGCCCTGGACTGAGTCAATGGCATCGTTGATTCTTGGCATCGGATTTGCGTCTTTGCGCGTGATCTGATTAAGTGCTCGATAATCGACGCAAAATCGTACAGAGCCGTCCTTCTTGCGGACCAACACAACAGGAGACGACCAAGAACTGGACGATGGCGGAATGATGTCTCTTTTAAGCATGTCATCAACGTTGTCCGCAATGATTTTTTGTTCTGCGGAAGACACGTGATACGGGTGGGGCGTACAATTGAGCTTTATTCTTCTTTCTGGGGTTTTACGTGCAAAACCAGTTCTGATTATGAGGCACGCCGTAGTGGAGGGCTCCGGATTAATTTTGACCACCTGGGGTTCTTTAACGTGCACTACAGCGCAAGCACACGGGTGTTTTTACATTTCGCCTCCATCGAAATGCGGCCGCCGCGGCCGGGATTCCATCCCGCTACCTCGTGCTCAGCGGCGCAACGCCTTAGCTGTCTGAGCCACCCCTGCGGGTGTACAATCGAGCTGCCTTTGGTTTCGATGCGATGTACAGTAACGGAAATGCGCCCCAGAAGCTTGGAGTAAACGTCCAATAAAGCGCTGTGTTTTTGAAGAAGGTTCATAAGGTCTTCTTTCTGCGCAACAGTCAGATCGGCATAGCGCGGCCGTTTTGCTGCGCAAAGCCCGAACCACCGCGCTGCTATAGTCGCAGCATGATCCCCTCGAGTTGTGGTAGACAAAAGTGGTGATTCGGTGTGAAGATGTACTAGCGAAAAAGGTTCGGTGTCAGTAAAGCAAGTCACAGCGGTGCCCTGGGAGAGCACAACTGGGAAGAAGTAGGGTTATGCACAGCAATCAACGCTCTACCGTTCTGAACCGCACCAGGCTAGGAGCAATGCTAAGCCCACCAGATATGCAGCGACCGCTCGGTGCAAGGAACATACGGATGACTGTTTATAATCGTGTCAAGAGTGAATGTTAGAATGTGCTCACTGCCCGGGGGAAATAGAAACGCAAACATCATTAGATAGTACTGAAAGACCCACTGGCAGCTTTTAATTAGCTTCAAGAGTCTATGAAACAATCGTACACATAATACCACTACAGAAAAATCGAATGTCCAAAAGCATTTTACGTGAAACGTTGTGATGCAGAATTAGTTGTGAGCCAATACACTGTAAACACACCTGCAGTTTAGTGGACGCCAAACCCGCTTCCGTTGGTCCCAGCGCGTGGAAAAAGTTGACTCGTCGCTAAAGATGACATCGCCCCATTTCTGTGTTGTCCAATCTTTCATTGCTGTAGCGAACATGAGTCGTTCTTGTAGCTGGCTGTCTGAGAGGCAGGGCTTCTGTGCTGCTACGAAAGACTGCAGGCCAAGCTCACTCAGCCTTCTTCTTACAGTCTCAGACGATACCGTGAGCGAGAGCGCTTCTCGGATATCCTCTGCACTTTGAAAAGGATCAGCCACGATGGCGGCCGTAATCAGGCGGTCCTCTTCCTCAGTCGTGGCCCTTGGACGCCCACTGCGCTCCATATCTGTGAATCTGTCATCGTCACGGAAAGCTTGAATAATCCTATTCACGGCAGTCCGGCTCCTGTTGGTTCGACGGCAGATTTCGCGCTGAGGTATTCCCTCTATAAATAAACGCGCAATGTGCCTTCTTTCGTCAAGTGGAACACGCAGCGGCTTCTTTCCAAATAGGCAATCACCACGTGGCCTGAAGCAAGTCTACGTTTTCAGCGACTGATGCGAAGATGCGCCTATGTGTGAAAGAAAATTTTCTATGCATCCGCTTTTTCTTTATTTTTGATGACAGTGAAACACCTCCCTACCCTTTCTCTCAAGACGCAGAAGCAGCAACACTCATTGGACCAAGATGCTGCCAACCAAAGTGCGCCAGTAAACGTCGCGTAAAAAAATTGTCGCAGCGCTTCGTGAAACTTATCTACCCACTGGCACACCAGTCGACAAAGGTTGCAGTGATTGCTCCGATACTGCTATCAAGCCAGATATGTGGCGCTCTTATCGCAGACAGCGCTCTGCGTCAACACAACGAACTAACAATGTCATGCACGGGAATAAAAAATTAACAGGCAGGCGAGTACCAAGAGGGCTCATATCCGGGAGAGCGCCCCTGTCGCCGCTAGGTGGCGTACCGCTAGGTGGCGCGGATAGGCAGTCTGGCACGAGCTCGCGTGGTCCGCAAACTTTTGTGGTTGACTGTACAGTAACGGAAATGCGCCCCAGAAGCTTGGAGTAAACGTCCAATAAAGCGCTGTGTTTTTGAAGAAGGTTCATAAGGTCTTCTTTCTGCGCAACAGTCAGATCGGCATAGCGCGGCCGTTAAAGCAGTGGTCGCAGCATGATCCCCAGTTGTGGTAGACAAAAGTGGTGATTCGGTGTGAAGAGGTACTAGCGAAAAAGGTTCGGTGTCAGTAAAGCAAGTCACAGCGGTGCCCTGGGAGAGCACAACTGGGGAAGAAGTAGGGTTATGCACAGCAATCAACGCTCTACCGTTCTGAAACCGCACCAGGCTAGGACCAATGCTAAGCCCACCAGATATGCAGCGACCGCTCGGTGCAAGGAACACGTGACTGTTTATAATCGTGTCAAGAGTGAGTGTTAGAATGTGCTCACTGCCCGGGGGAACGAAAGAGTCGGTACACGCGACGCAGCGCAGGTTGTGAGCATCGACAGCGGACGAAGATTCAGTGTCCGTCATATGAACAGTTCGCTGAGGGCAAGATATTGCTACGAGAGAGACATTTTGCCTGGGGCATACGACAAAGAAGATGGTTCTGTCATATGCTCTACGACAGCCGGCATCACGATGTTCGCTTCTCACCCGGTGCCTTATTTCTCCTGTGGTGACCATTCCGTCGTGTTGGCTTGTCCGAGAAGTTATCTCGGTACACGGGTTCTTACCAAATCGTCCGCCAGGTCACGGACCTCACCTACGAGATTGTTCCCGTCTCTCTGACTTTGCCGCCTGCGATCGCTCCCAGTGACATAGTTCACGTCAGCGGACTTAAAGCATACCACCCTCCTTCTACCGACAATGTTTGAAGTGTGCCGATGCGGTGGTTCTACCACCGGAGCTAATGCTACAAGAGAGACATTCTGCCTGGGGCAGACGACAAAGACGACGGTTCTGTCGGGTGCTGGTGGCTGTCCACCATCTTGGCTACAGTGTATCCTACGTTGTGTAAATACAGTGTAAATAGTCCCGCCTTGTGTTGTTTTATGTAACAATATTAAAGCTGACGCTGAGGACAGGAAGTCCCATCCCAAAATCATTGCGTAGGGACACGAAGATAGCACGGCAAAGTGATCGTCGTGAAGGATGCCATCAATGAAAACACGTGCAGTGCAAACACCGGAGTGGCTGAATAAAAACTGCATTAGCACAACGTAAGAGAGGACCATTATATGGTGTCTTCACTTTTCGCAAGCGGGAACACAAGTCAGTACTAATAACGGAAAGCAATGCACCCGTGTCAGCCAAGGCTTCAGTCCGTAAACCTTCTACAAACACCAAACGTACATTTGACGTGCGCTACGGAGGAGTTTCAAGTTGCCCAAAGGATGCAGCTTTCGCTCCTGAAGCCGCACTATTTAGTTTTCCAGGCGGTGACCGAAGGACGAAGTAGGCGGTCGAAGAGGGGAAGAGGAGCGTCGCATCGGTGATGGAGAGCGACGACGCGGGAAGCGCAATGAACCGGCAGCGTTTAATTACTCCGGAGATGGGGAACGTCGAGGATAATAATGTAGTACGAACGCTGACGTTGTGGTACAGGGCCAGATAACTCATCCCTTTCAAAACCGTCATAGCCACGTCTTTCATCTTGAATGTGGACACAGATGAAATGTATGCGGACACGGATGCCGCTGATGCCACCTTGA
Source organism: Dermacentor silvarum (assembly GCF_013339745.2). NCBI lineage: Eukaryota > Metazoa > Arthropoda > Arachnida > Ixodida > Ixodidae > Dermacentor > Dermacentor silvarum. The sequence continues at coordinate 123,821,028 of NC_051157.2, forward strand.
CACGGATGCCACCTTGAAATGTTGACACGGATGCCGCAGTAGTAGCAAACAGGTGGTGGTGGGCTCCATGCATTGTAAGACTCAAGAAGTGGTGGTCGTGGGGTGATAGGATTCAGTGACCCGTGCATTGCAGGCCCAAGCTTCGTTAACCCCTCGTAAAGTCCATATGACACCTCCTGGTGGCGGACTACGCCATATCGTGAGACCTTCACCACTTCTGAGACAACGTTTGGGACGTCACTCTCTTTACTCTCTCGAGCGAGAGCCCCACCACCAGGCGCCCCAGAAGCTTGGGGGGCGATGATGGGTATGTGCAAATGAGAATGTGAAGCGTTTGAATAATGCTCACATATATATATATATATATATATATATATATATATATATATATTAGATGCGAGAGCATCTTATTATCGGGGCAGTGTCCGTTCTGCGGCGTCCGCACCCATACTGCGCATGTGCAATTCTCCCTCATTCTCTCCTACGCAGGTGTACGCTCTCCTCCTCCCCTCTACCCCTCTCCGCCACAGGTGCGGCGCAGCAAATCATTGCATAAAACTCTCTCTCTCACTCTCTCCCTTTCTCTGTAAGGGTACGCCGGTAGGCGGCGCAAGTGTCGCGGCGCAGTATAAAGCGCGCGCTCGGTGTGCTTCCGTCATTCTCTCTCTGTGCAACGATTTGCGAAACGCCATGAACAACGTCAACATCGGCGCTAGTTGCAGAGGCAGCGCCACAGCCGCGAGCAGAGGAAGGCTCGGGAAGCCGAACGTAAGCTTCAGCGTCGGCAAGCGGACCCCGAACTTCGGGCCAGGGAAGCCGAACGTAAACACAACCATCACCATCAGGGGAACTTGCATAGACCTCGTCTTCGCAAATTTCAAACTAGACCCTCTGCAGCAAGACCCATTGACGCTACACTTCACCGACCACAAAGCCATCGTCTTCAAGATACCGCGCGCACCGACGCTAGAAATCAGGTACGATCTCTAAATAAAACGCAACAACCCCGTACAAACGTCTCCTCTCTTCTCAATACATTCTCTCCAAATTTCACTGGGTTGTGTTGCCAAGTGAAACGAAACAGAAACTCGATGCGCACCGCCCGCGATGCTTTCGCATCCCACCGTGGTTGCCCGTAGGTTGAGGTGATGTGATTTTTTTTCCCCGCCTCAGAGCCATGTCGCAAGTCCCTGTACGCAGCTTCCGTCGCCGGCGGCGGCGCGCGCCCGGCCTGCAAGCTTCAGCGGGAGCTTACAAGGTGCGCCACCGTCGAATTGCTTTCGCAAGCAAACAGTAATAAGAAAAACAAGTGTTTTAGGAGAGGTGACGGCGGAGGAGAGAGTAGATGGCGGTACTTTTCCGATATAGGTTTTCTGCGCTCGGGAAGCGCGCCGAAAGTGAGGGGCGTCTTCTATGCGCTGTAGTTCTTGCGTTCAATTTCTACCAAAGTCACATGGAGGCTATTTAACTGCAATGATGCAGTATGGCATGGAACTTACCCATCTTTAAGTGTTCTCTTAGTACTGGGGCAGCACGATAATGCAAATATCATGTGTCGACCGGCATCAGCGCGGCCTAGTTCTGGTGCTATAGAGTTCAGGAACGGTATAATGTGGGAACTGTGCGTACGCAGAAACGCGCGAATTGAAGCCGCACGCACAAGGAGATAACGAAAACGAAAATATTCGTGTGGATAAGCGGACAAAAGGGTTATGCATGCAAGAATTAATAGTAACGATAAAAGTAAATTACTCCCGCTTTCAATTGCAATACTTACGTGCAATGACAACTTCGCTCACCACTAGGAGCTTTTCAGTCACAGTCGCCAGTTGTTTACAGACATATCCGCATGTCTTCATTGGACAATTTGTTAGCATCTACTGGTATGCAAAGAGCACAGAGAAATGGCGTAAGGTGAACGAGAGAAACAGCAGAGACGGCCGTAGTAATGTTAGCTTATATTCGCTTCAGAGACAGCCTGCAGCAACGAGCTTAGACTGAAGCTTCTGTTAAATGCAGACATTATAAAGAAAAGCTCTGCCAGGTAAACAAACTTTATTCCGCAAGCTTTTAACCAAAAGGTGAAATAGGCTTTACACAGATCCAGATACAGTTAAATTAAATATCAAATTAAAATCAATTAAAAATCAAAGAGGCAGTAAGCAACGTACGAACGTAAAGGTGTTATTTAAATCAATTTAGAAAATCGCTCAGGAATAAAATACTGCTGTATGCAAATAATAAATATAATCAGCAAATACACAGATCTCCTATGTACCGTGCCTGAGAGAAATATAACACGAGAGAATTTCCATACATTATAAACAGGTACAGGCTGCATGTTTCGGAGTCAGCTGGGGTCACTCATGCATCGGCCTTCTTTTTGCCTACAGGATCACTGTACATCAGTATGAAATGTTCATGCGAGATGCTCGGATTGCTTCGCCATAAAAAGTGCAATAGATGAGAACGTTTTGAACAGATTCAAATGTTTCAATCTCACGCACAGCGGCTTAACTTGAGATATTTTGAATACTCACGCGTTTAGCGTACGCGCGGTTCAGAGACTTTACGAAAAATGGCGACGAGTCAAAGCGTGTGCGCGTAAATGGGACACCCGACCACAAATTCCTGATGAGCTCAATAACATCCATCGCGCTTCCGTCATGAAGGTCCTGAGTACTGAAACAGCTTGCGAAAAGGTTTTCCAAATCTCTAATAAATCTAAAGAGATGGCGAGACGAGTACAGCCAGCCTTCCTTGTCCCACAGGCGTGTGTAATCAGCAGCGCTGAGCTGATTAGTATATTCTATCCTGGTTCGTAGAATATCGCCAAACTGTTCACGCTTTTCTTTCAGAAGAAACCTGTATCATGCTGTCATGTGCAAATTGCCCGACGATGGGATAGTTGTAGGCGTAACTTATTGCTTAATCTATTATTGTTACGTAAAATAGCAAGCATTTATGCATGGCGCATGGCGATGTTATGTGTGTTTGCATTATAGTGACATAGTTGTCGGGAAACTTACCACCTTTGATGCACTACACGAGTTGCTATTAACTTTAAATATCCATACAGCTTTTGCCTTCACTGACGGTGAAACATAAAAAGATTGCGTCCGTGTAATAAGTTGTCTCTTTTGATTATGTAATTACAACTATGTAATAATTGATCAGCATGTATATTTGCTATGTACTAACCGGTGAGCACACGGCGCGAAATTTACGTTCACGTTAAGAAGGAAGCAGCAGAGCGCGGAAGGCCAGTCTTGAAAAGCAAGTCGAACGCATGAGGTACAAGAAAGTAAATGAAGGGCGCAAAGCGTTATCATGAGCCGGCCGTTTATATCTGCTTCGTTCTCCTGGTTATGCGAGCTATCTCGCGCTTATTATATTTTCTTGCGCGTTTACGTTCTTCATGCCACACTTGACTAAATTAAAATTCCTCCACTCACTCAGGACTTAGTGAATAAAGTTCTTTGTCTGTCTGTCTGTCGGTCCACTCACGATGAAGCACGCTGAATGTTTGCCTGAAACCGCCGTGTAAGTGCTGAACCATTGCGGTAACGAACCTGCAGGTATAGAAGGAAATATACAAAGTTCCCGTATTCAGAGCGCACGCGTTGTCTGTGCGGTGAGTCGCTGAAGTAATATCTTGCTGGGACGTAGTATTTTAAAGGGCCTTAGGATGGCAATGCTGGCTAATAGCGACTAAAATATCAAGCGCGTAGCAAGCGGATGCCGCGTTGCAGCTTCCACAGCGGAGAAAAAAAATATGGGGTTTTAGGTGCCCAAAACCAGTTCTGACTATGAGGCACGCCGTAGTTGGGGACTCCGGAAATTTGGACCACCTGGGGTTCTTTAACGTGCAACTAATACGAAGTACACGGGTGTTTTCGCATTTCGCCCCCATCGAAATGCGGCCGCCGTGACCGGGATGCGATCCCGCGAACTCGTGCTCAGCAGCCCGAAACCATAGCCACTGAGCAACCACGGCGGTTCACAGCGGAGAAAGCCCACGATCTCAAGAGCGGACGCGTCTCCAATCGGCTCCTGTGATTTTCGCCAGGACCTGCGGAACCCTGCATAGCATCCCACGAAAATTGACCCTACAATCTTCCTAACATCGTTCTGCTCCAGAAGACGCCACTCTCATCCAGGTAGGCCGATGTTTGGGCATTTTATGTCCACTTGTTGACCTCATCTTGGGGAGCTACGCTCGCCCTAACGAGAGTTAAGCCTACCGCTGACTGCGTCGAGACTTTCCCGCGGACGCCGCCTTATACGGCGGTAACCGCTCTCCGTGGATATGATCCCCCTTCCTTGGCGTGGAAAAACGTTCCTGCCTCAACGCCCAAAGACTCCGTACCAACCGCGGATGTGATGGACGAGGGACTATTCAAAGTGATGAGGCTTCGCAAGCCCCACCAGCAATCTAAACGTGCTAAGACCTCGGCTACCGATAAGGCCACACGTCGGCGAAAAGCCCACCCAAGAAGAAGACATCCTGTGTATCGTGGCGGCTCGCCGCTATGCCCGCACTGCTGCAGAAGACTTCACCATCGTGCTCAAGCTTCGAGTCACGATGGATCTCAAAGCTGCCTTCCAGCCAGGTGAGCTAGGCACCATGCTCGCCTCATACTTGAACGCTACCAACAGTGATTGTATCAGTGTGTGGCCCATTTGGGCGCAAAATATCATCGATGTCTCAACGAACGACATCAACACTGCGAACCTTCTCTCGCGAGAATTCTCGCTCAAGAACTCACAGGGTCCCCTACCGATGATCGGCCACGCCAAGATCAGCGGCGAAATGTGCCGTGGCGTCATTATGGTGCACGAACAAGAGGCCTCCGCCTTCTTGACAGCCAAGATCCACTGGCGGGGTGGAAACATCGCGTTCATCAGAAAGCTGGGCAAGACTTCCGTGGCCCTCCTCACTTACGAGGGCCACCACGTGCCCCGGTTCGTGCAATACAACAGTGCCGTGACCCCGGTACGCGAATACAAGCGCACCATACTGGCCTGCTACTGCTGCGGGGCGGTGGGCCATCGCCCGAAGCTGTGCCCCCACCCCAACGACCAACGCTGCGGTCATTGTGGTCATGTTGCGGGTGCCTCTGAGGAGGGGATGACCCGACATGAATGCAAGCCATCGTGCCTGGTGTGCGGCGAGGGACATATGCCCGGCCTGCAAGGCAAAATTTCGCCGCCTACAGCAGCCGGGCGGCCAACATGGTGGCCGCGGCTCCCCACAGCAGTGGCCAAAGCCCACGACATCTGACATCACGCCGGAAGGCCATCAGCCGGGAGTAACCAACCAAATCCCTAAGATCAATCAGCAAGTGCCACATCCACTCAAGACATCACAGGCGTCATAGAAGACGTCATCCAAGACCCCCGACCAGGGCGTCCCCGTGTTCCAAGCCGGGGAATTTCCACCCCTGACCTCGGCCGGTGCCCCCAGGCGGCCAGCTAAGAAGACATCTTCTCAGGTACGCAGCGGGGCGGGGGCCACCTCCTCCTCTCGCTCTCCCTCCCCGACCTCCTCCCCCGAATTCCTCGTGCTCAAACAAGAGCTCGCTGCGCTCCGGGCCCAGAATGGGCAGCTTCTAGCCAAAATTGCCACATTGGAGGCAGATCGTGCACCCTCCACCCCCGCGTCACCGCCCCCTCCCCTCCCCAAAATTACCGTGGCCGTTCCGGAACCTACACCCAGGTGCGTCGCTCCGTCCGTCTCGGAGCCCTCTAAACGTGAACAGCGTTTTCAGGCTATTGAAAGCGCTATGACTGCTTTGGTGGCACAACTCACCACCATGAGCAAAAGCATCGAAAATCTATCCAACACCGTCACCCATCAGGTGACAAGTAACATTAATACTTGGCTCCAGGACACCAACACTCGCAGCCGCAGGGCTGTCCCTCTAAATTTTCTTATGCCATCGACCTCGCCGAACTTTCCGAGGATTCCGAACCCATACTTGCACAAGGCACGAACGTAGGAGCCGAGTCCATCCCAGCCACCCCAAATTCTCAGTATGGCGGTAGCACCTAAACGCTCACCCCCATCGCGAACCCGAAAACCTCAACTACTTTCTCTAATTCAGTGGAACTGTAAAGGCTTCAAGGATAGGGCCAAACGGGCCAATTTCAGCCTCTATCTCGAAACCTTCGAACACCTGTGCGCGGTCGTTGCCCTTCAAGAGCCGGGCAACTCCATGAGCCTCACAGTCTATAACACTTTTCAGCGGGACCTATTCTACTGCCTTCTTGTACATAAAAACCTTAACTGCAGAAGAAGTCGACCTCGACCTCTCAATAGCCTACTCGTACACCATGGCCACGGTCCTTCCCCTGCGCAGAGCCGACCCCCCGGTGCACATCCTTAACATTTACTGCCGACCTAAACTCAAAAAGATCACTTTCGCTGACACCTTCACCAGGGCGCTGAAGATCGCAGGGCGCGATTTCCTCCTAATAGTGGGCAACATCAACGTCCCTAGCAGGCTTTGAGGCTATCGCAAAGAAGAAATGCGTGGAAGGAAACTTGCGGAGCTAACTTCCACGCTGTGCATCACTCTTCACACCGACCCTGAGCAACTAACTCGTATACGTAACTCTGTGACCCGGGACACCTGCCCCGACCTTACCTTCACCAAAGAGATCAAACACGCAGACTGGGTCAATAACGAGGAAACCCTCGGCAGCATCCACTGCATTCTCAACACCACACTCTCCACACGACTCCTACAAGGCCCCATCACGCAGGCTCACCTGCCCAACTGGGACGCCTTCCGACAGTCCGTACCTGCCTCTCCCGTCCTTCAGAATGGTTATTCCCAGTGAGCCCAATCCATGCTACAAACACTAAGACAACACGAGACCGCAATACAACTCACGGACAGCCATCCGGACGTCGATAACCACCTCCTCCGTCTTTAGGAGGCCCGTCGCAGCCTCACAAAGAGATGGCGCCGACAAAAACACAACTTCAAGCTCCGCATGCGGATACTGGATCTCACCTAGAAGGCGGCTGAGTACGCTGCCTAGCTCGCCGATTCAAATTGGGTAGGCCGATGTAATACTGCCAGGCAAATGTCTGGCCGCAATACATGGAGACTATTCCATAGTCTCATCGACCCCACGCAAACGCGAGGCGAGACACAAAGACATCTACATCGACCCTTTCACAATTTTCAGGGCTTCACAACACAACTAGCTCTCTCGCTCCGGGACCGCTATCTCTGTAGTGAGCAGGACCCGCGAGGCCCTGAAAATGATTACGCAGGCAGGGAGAACTCGGAAGTGGACGCTCCTTTACAGATACACGACCTCCACGCGGTTCTTGCCATTATGAGGCGGGGCACGTCTCCCGGGCGAGACAACCTCACCGTCAAAGTCTTAGCAAACCTACGCGGTACTGCACACCAGTCGCTTCTCGAATACATCAATGCCATCTGGACCGGCGAAACACCCCTCCCCCTAGATTGAAAAACGTCTCTAGTAACCTTCATACCAAAGACAGGGAAACTCATCAACACTGATAGCCTTAGACACACTTCTCTTACTTCCTGTGCGGGGAAGCTACTGGAAACTATGGTCAGGGATCGTCTCTCCTCCTACTTGGAAGAGCGTAACACTTTCGCGGACTCCATGTACGGCTTCAGACCCAACAAATCTGCGCAGTACATACTCCTACAGCTACACCACGAAGTCCTCACTCCCATAGAACACCCACACAATGACAAGATCATTGTAGCACTTGACCTTAAGGGAGCCTTCGATAATGTCAAGCACGAACTCATCCTAGCTCACCTCAGTGCCACTAACTGTGGCGATCGCGCTTTCAACTACATTCGAAATTTTCTCACTGACAGAGCTGCGTACATTCGCATCCAAGATCAGGAATACGGCCCTTACCCACTGGGCACGCGAGGTACACCACAGGTCGCTGTGCTGTTGCCTCTCCTTTTCAACTTAGTTATGCTACAGCTCTCGGCCCGGCTGGATTCTGTCGACGGGGTAAAGAATGCGCCTTATGCCGACATCACCCTGTGGGCCACAGAGGGCAACCTGGGCAACATGGAGGACAGCCTGCATATAGTGGACGAATATGCGGCATACTGCGGCCTCTAATGTTCCCGCAGAAGTCAGAATTCGTGCACATTCGGCCCATGGCGAAGTGCACTTCGTCCATTAACCTTTCCTTGCATACTGGGCCCATTAACGAGGAACAGGAGATCCGTGTCCTTGGACTTCACATACACAAGCACCGCCGAGTAGAGACAACACTTCACAATCTCCGTAAGGTTGCAGAACAGGTTGGCTGCATGGTCCGCCGGGTTTACAACGAGTGGAGGGGTCTCAAAAGCAAGGATGCGCTTCGTCTCGCACAAGCTTTTGTCACGAGTCGCATCTTGTATGCGACTCCTTACCTGCACTTACGGCAACACGATGAATACTTTTTGGAGGTCACCCTCCGCAAAATCATCAAGCGAGCCCTAGATCTCCCCATCACCACCTCCAATGCGAGACTTCCTGCTGTGGGGGTGGTGAACACCTATCGGGAGCTTTGGGAGGCTCACATGACGAATCAATACACCCGCTTGGCGCAGACCCCGTCAGGCAGACGACTCCTAGATCGCCTACACATCAGGCATGAATTCCACAAACAGGAGGGGGTACGAGTGCCCGAACACTGGAAATACGCGATCCATGTTCGACCGCTCCCCACCAATATATCCCATGAGTCACACACTGGTCGCCGGGAGGCGCGGGCTCTTGCCCTCTGGTGCCACTACGGCTTCAAACAAAGCGTATTTTACACGGACATTGCCGGCGCCTTATTCAGAACACAGGACAATGGAGATAAACTCAAGAGCAAGATCATCAGGGCGTCGGGGGTGCCTCCCATGCCCAAGGAACATGCTAAATTTATCATACGACCCCGCGGAGGGCTGAATATTGCCATGACAGGACCGACCGTGATCGGTAAGGCGATTGTGGAAGCGGCGGGTCTTACCCCGGCGCAGGTAAGCTCGGACAGCATTTGTCCTAACATGCAACAAAACATTATGGTGGCCAGCACGCCCAACCGAGACAACGCTTCAAAATACACGAGAATCAGGACACTTCGTGGGGCTGGAAGAATGTTTGAAGTCCGTGCATACGAGGCTGCCCCCCACACAACGTGTAAAGGGATAATCAGACACATCGACCTCAACGACAGTCCATTGGACCTGGAACGCAGCATCGTCAACGAGAGAAACCCGCGCGCCTTGGTGGTCAAGAGAATTAAGAACACAGGCACAATCATCATAGCTTTCGACGGACTCAAGGTTCCGAACTTTGTAGGCTATGGCCCAGTCCTTGTAAAGTGCTTTCTTTATCACAAACAAATTGATATCTGCTAAGCATGCGGCAAGCTCGGCCATCGTGCCGACGTTTGCCCGACTCCCGAAGAGTTCACCTGCATGGGATGTGGGGCAGTCAACCCGGCCGATCAACACCAGTGCACGCCAAAGTGTGGGTTGTGCGGGGGGCCCACACTCTACGGCGGACAAAACGTGCAAGGAGGGATTCCGGATCCCATACGTCGTCAGAAGGAGACGATCGAAGAGAGTGACGGTGGAAGCATCGAGAAATGGGGCTTCGCCACCACCACATAGCAGCGAGATCAATAATAAGCTGCAGCAACCTCCACCGCAAGAGCACAGGGAGCGCTCCCGATCCAGGGGACGTTCTCGCTCCAGAGGGAGCTCTTATTCCAGGACCAGATACCACTCCAGGGGTTGCTCCAGATCCCGGCGCCGAGGCAGTCAAGTCCGGTTCAAGTCCTGCTCGAGGTCCTGCTCCTGGCATCGCCGACCCAAGTGCAACCCGACCTGGGCCGACCGAGTTCGAGGAACGCCGGAAAAGGTAACGCGGGGATCACCGCCAGAACATGATAGAGGTAACAACAGGCTAGCACAACTTGAGCGCGAAAACGAGATGATGAAGAACACAATAGCTCGACTCATCACAGAAATTGCCGAGATTAAGGGGGGCAGTATACTGCCGGCTGCTTGTCAGCCATCGCCGGTTGCCTATTATAATAGGCAACCGGCGATTGCTGACAAGCAGCCGGCCACTCCCCAGCCAAGGGAAGTCGCCATGACTGAGAAGAACGATACGGATAATCAACCGGTCGCTCCCCAGACAATGCAAGTCCCCATGGTTGAGAAGAGCGGTACGGAGAGGCCCGCTAAAAAGAGGGCAATCACTAATGAGCAAGAAACAGCTTCAGGTAAGGCCAAACCGGAGATTCGCGAGATGCTCTCCGCTCTCAGTGACAGCATCAAAGAGATAAATGAGAAGTTCTCGCTCTTCCAAATCAACATGGCTTCCATAGAGGAGCACACTAATCAACGCATGAGCAAAATTGAATCCTTCTTAGAAAACGTGGTAGCACCTGTGCTGGTACCTAAAGCTCCTGCACCCCGAACAGCATCGACTAGTAACAGCGCGGGGGCGATAGGGCCACCGAAGGTTAGCACAGCAACTCAACAGCAATATGATGTCCACTCAAACTAGCTAATTCAGGATGTGGCAATGGAATTGCAGGGGTTTCCTTCCCAAGAGGGCTCCCCTGCAACAATATATTCGCTCACACACAGAGAAATTACATGTTATCCTTATACAAGGAACACTAACATCTAATGTCACGCTGTTCGGCTACACGCCCGTAGCGAAGCACGAAGAAGGACGGGGGGTCGCTGTACTGATTAGCAACAAGCTGACCGACATCCCTCACGACCTTAGGATGACCGCAAATAAAGTGGAATATATAATGATAGAAATCATCCTGAGCTCAGCGAACCGCGCAAGTATATTCATCCTAAATGTCTACAGTAGTCCCCAAGACCCAAGACAACGCTTCAAAGCCCAAATCACCAAGGCCACGCAACTAGCGCGCGACTGTCCTTTGATTGTAGCTGGTGACTTCAACGCCCCCTACCTCACCTGGGGCTACCCATACAACACTAACAAGGGGGAGGACCTCTGGCGTGAGGCTCTAAACCTCAACTTGATGTTAGTCACGAACCCGGCATTCCCGGCCAGATGCGGGACATCGTCGAGCCGTGACACGACACCGGATCTCACTTTTGTCAGGAGCATCGCTGCGGTGAAGTGGACGAAACTCGGGGCAGACTTTGGTAGCGACCATTATATCTTGGCCACGCACCTCCAGGTCTAGCAGAAGAGACAGCGTATGTTCCAATACATAGACTGGGACAAGTTTCGCAAGATTAGGGCAGAGCGAACGGAGAGTGAGGACAAGCCTAGCCTCGAACAAAGGGTTCCACAGGTTAGAGACGACATCAAAGCTACCACCAAAAAGGTTTGTACCGACCTCCCGGTGGAAAAGATGGACAGTCGTCTGGCTAACCTGTTAGAGGCCAAGCAGTCCCTCCTCACCAGGTGGAAGGGACAAAGGCTCAACCGCAGGCTCAGAAAAAAGATCGCAGAAATCAACAGAATTATAGAGGAACACTGCAGAGCCCTGTCTAAACAGCAATGGAATGAGGTGTGCAACTCGATCGACGGGCAGATGCGCAACGGGGGAACCTGGAACCTTCTAAAACATCTCCTCGACGAGACGAACACTAAAACCAACCAACACAACACACTGGCGCGCACCCTACACGCAGCCAAGCGAGAATATTCGAGCGACCAAATTTTCTCCAGACACGTGAAGAGATACCTGTCTGTCGCATCGGGCCATACACCACCTTCCCCTGACTACGAAGGCTCCGGGAACCCTGAGCTCGACGCAGAATTCGGGATTGAGGAGATCAGGCAGGCGCTCCACGCCCTCAATGGCAGATCGGCTCCGGGTCGGGACAGGATCACGAACGCAGCTCTGCGGACCCTGGACGACAAGTTCATCGAATACCTTAAGGACATCATTCACCAAGCATGGAGCAATGGTATAGTCCCAGAAATGTGGAAATCGGCCAACACCATTCTCATCCCCATGCCAGGCAAGCCACCCAGCCTCGATAACCTCCGTCCAATTTCGCTCACATCGTGCGTGGGGAAGGTTGCTGAGCACGCAATCCTAAACAGGCTTTCTCGCTACCTGGAGGACCACGGCATTTACCCATACAACATGATCGGATTCATGGCCTGACTATCGACGCAGGACGCGATGAAGCTCATCAAGCATCACATTATTGACTGTCAAATGAGGTTTATTGATACAGGTGTAGATGTAGATCCTTCGGATATACTGGCACAGAACGGGCGGCTAGACAGTTAGTTCGGGCAGCGCTCTTAGCGGTAACTTCGGCGTCGTCGTCTTTTGCGGAGTGATCACGATGCTGCTACTGTTGGTCGTGTGCATCATCTGCAGAGCATGTTGCACGTCTTCTTCATCGCAACTGTAATACGCGGGACACGAGAGCCATAGTAGGTCTAGATCTGGAAAAGGCCTTTGAAAACATTCTTCACTCATTCGTTTTAGACACAATCTCGAGCCTTAACCTGGGGAAGCGCTTTCATTCCTACACGAGATCTTTCCTGTCAGACAGAGAAGCCACCCTTAAGATCGGGGAGCTGACTTCTGACATGATCAAGCTGGGGTCTAATGGGACGCCACAAGGGGCAGTCATATCCCCAACCCTCTTTAACCTCGCCATGATTGGTCTATCCAGGAGACTCTCTGCTATCGGCGGTATCAGTCATACCATATGCGCAGACGACGTTACCATCTGGTGTACGGGAGGTAGTGATGGACAGGTAGAGACGGCCCTGCAAGAGGCGATTGATGTTACCGAGAGATGCTACCGGGCCTTTGGTGCTCACCTCACCAGTCAGAACTGCTACTATATCGACCCAAGCGCAGAGGCCCCAAACCAAAGGGATGGAAGCCACTAGCCGAATGTGACATCAAAATACGGACAAACGACGGAGGCTATATTCCGAGGGTGGATGCCATCCGGATTCTCAGCATGATGGTCGAGTCGAGTGGCTCAAACAACCAGACAGTTCTGCGACTCACTAAGTAGATGGACAATGCCGTCAGACTAATAAGAAGAGTGGCCAATCGGCAGCAAGAGGAGAAGACAACCTCGTGAGATTGGTATATGTGTTCATAATGTGCCATTTCACTTACGTCGCGGCCATGCACAACTGGCAAAGATCGGAGCGGGATAAGCTCAACACATTAATCAGAAAGGCAATCAAGAGAGCTCTTGGGCTCCCCATATACGCACACACGGAACGCTTACTTCAACTCGGCATGCATAACACGCTAGAGGAAATAGCGCAAGCGCGAGAGAGGGCCCAGTTCGTCAGGCTATCTACCACACAAGCTGAAAGACACATCCTGCAGGAGCTGGGCGTTCCCTCCACAGTAGTCAAAACAAAGTTCTGCAGCATCCCTCGAGAGCAGCGGGACCGCATCACTGTCGCCCCGATCCCACGAAACTTCCATTCGGAATACAACGTGGGAAGACGTCGGGCGCGTGCGAAGGCAATCCTGTAAAAGGCTCGTGAACGGGCTTCGGAGAACAGTTTCGTAGACGCAGCGCGCTACGCCGACGGACAAGCCTTCGCGGCGGTAAGCGTAGACCATGAAAGTAAACTAACGAACGCAGTCTCGATTCGGACCACGTCCTCTAAGATCGCAGAGCAGGCTGCAATACAGATGGCCTTATTGGACGACAAGAGGACATCAATCTACCGTGACTCGAGATCAGCCGTTCGGGCATTTTCCAAAGGAACCATATCCGAGCTGGCGCTAGGGATGCTAGGAAGCAAGCAGATCAAGCCACACACAGTGATCTGGTTTCCTGCCCACATGGGACAAATCGAGGGTGCCCTACCCAACCTCAATAAGTCGGCACACAATGCTGCGCAAGGCATTATCAACCGCGTAGCCACGAGTACCGGGCAGCGTGACTTTGGGGGTACTGACAATCGGGACTCTCCTTCTTGGTACAACGAAATTACTAAGAACTTTTACTTGGCTCGTAGGATCTACCGCCTCCCACATTGTAAACTCAATAGACCGCAGGCTTTAACACTAAGGCTTCTACAGACGGGGGCATACCCAAACCCCGTACTTATTCACAAAATGTACCCTGAAATTCAGACAACAAATGCATGTGCACTATGCAATGATTTAGCGAGCTTACTTCAATGCTTGGGCGGTGTCCCGCGTTACGCGAAGATGAAAGCAACAGTTTTTCACGTTGGCATTAGGTTCTACGCAAGGCCAGACCTCGAAGAACAGTTATGGGCTCGGCGGAGAGGCTCGGCCTCTCTGTCCCGACGTGGGAGCAGCCCGCTGCGCGCTAGCGCGCGCCTTAAAGGACCCAAATGAAGTTCTTCATCCATCCATCCATCGCCGGCCCTTACCATGGGGGTTGGTATACGGCCGTCGTAGTCCACCAAGACATGCAGGTGGATGGTCTCTTCTTCCGCGCACCCAATGCTACCCATGCTGAAGAGGTGGCCATAGCCCTAGCTATCTCACATGACAATTCCAAAACCATCATATCTGACTCCAGAGGAACCTGTCGAAATTTTCATCTGGGATGGATCTCACCCTTAGCTGCTCAAATGTTTCGACTTTGTCCGCGGGTAGGTGACCCATTCCCACTCACTAATCTGGACTTCCGGCCATCAGGAACTCACAGGCAATGAGGCAGCCCACGCTGCCAGCCGCGCACTCATTCCCCGGGCAACTGCCTCCTCCACCGATGACCACTCTGATCCAGAATACAATCCCCCTCTTCTCACTTTTGAAGACATAAGTACTCATTATCGGGACCCCCACCGCCGCTTTCCTGCGCTCTGCAAAGGGCTGAACAAGGCGGACGAGAGAATTCTTCTTCGCCTTTTCACTAATACGCTACTGTGCCCGGCAGTGCTCAAACACTTTGACTCTTCCTTTCCCGACCTCTGCCAGTACTGTGGGGAGGTGGCTGACACCTACCACATGGTATGGCCATGCCAACTAAATCCTTCTCTAACCCCCAACCCCAACGCAACCCGAGAGGACTGGGAGGCGGCCCTGCTCGGCTGCCTGGACCTTCCGGCCCGACAGGCCATGGTCCGGCGTCTCAGGACAGCGGCCCCGACAAATGGGGTCCCTGAATAGGGACTCCACCCAGTATTGTAGGGAGCTGGCCCACTATGGGCTGGTTTTCCGAACAACCTCTCTGCAAATAATACTTTAATAAATGTTTACCACCACCACCACGATTGCGATGATTTAATGGCCTGCCCTTCGAAACGGGGCGATGACAAATAGTCACCTAGCCTGCTTGATTTCATCAGGTGCGCTATACTAGTTTTTCATCTAGCATTTTATTGCGATAGCAATTATATGGACACTCAAAAGCAGATTTCTGCCGTCGGCGTCGCCGTCGCCGTCGCCGTGAGGTTCCGTATGACGTCAATGGAGATGAAATCGTCGCCGCGCGCCGCCGAACACTGTATGTGCGAGTGAAAGGGCGCGAGGGACTCGCGCTTTCACGGGGAGTGAACGCACGGCGGAGAACAAACGCGCGTTCTGCGCTGTGCTCCCTTAAGGGCTGCAGAAGTAGGCGTCTCTTTCCTCCTCTACAATCACCATATATGTAGAGTAAACGTACCTTCTTCCGACGCGGGAAAGGCTGTGGGGGAGGGGCAGGGAAGGGAGGCGACGTTTAGCTGCAGCACCAAGTGCCTATTTATATCAGAGGCTCCGGCAACAGTCACCAACGCCGCACGCATTTTGAGCGAACGCGGGCAAAACGCCGGCGGCGTCGACAACAGTTCTGCGTGTTGCCGGTGCTGCTGCATGTCCAAGTTTATACAGCTGATAAAGCTGCTATCATTACTCCGTATAGCTCTCTTCAAATTTGCTATCGCAATTGATGCTTCGCCTTTCAGGTGAAACTGCGACAACTTTTTTGTATACACTTCAATAAAATTTTAACAGCGAAGCTGTATAAGCCAGCCGTAATTTGTGGTTCTGCGCGTCCGTAATCCGGAGGCGCTGCAGGAGAGCTCGCTCGTGCCTTGTGAGGCCGCTATCAGGAAGTGGACGGGGAGGGTGACCGCTGGCGACGCGCCGATCCGGGTGGAGCGCAGTTAGGTGCCACTGCAACCTGTGCTTTGCATAGTCAAAGGCAGTTACAGCGGTACTGGATAGTACCGGAGCATGGTGTGCTGCCTTTCTAGGGCGTCAGCCTCTTCGTTGCCTTGGACGCCGACGTGAGAGGAGAGCCACTGCAGCGACAGCTTCAAGCTACTTGAAACAAGGGAGCGAAGCTTTACCGCCAGCAGGGTCACGCTAAGGCCGGCGGTCTCTGGTCGATGAAGAGCCAGGAGCGCCGTTCGCGAGTCGCAGAGGATCATAGCTGGAGAGTCCTCCGCCAGCAGGTCCGCAGCCCGATGGAGGCCGGCCACCTCAACGGCGGTGGAGCTAGCTGCGAAAGGCAGCCGACACACTCCAAAGCGCTAGAGGGCTGCAGGAGGCTGTGACAGATCCGGAGTCTGCATGGACGGAGCCACCAGTGTAGATGTGCAGATGTCCGTCCAGCCAGTCCTTCAGCAGGAATGCCGACGCCTTGAACAAGGCGCAGGTTGGGGATCGCCTTTTCTTGAGGCCCTCCGGTGTAGTACACACCTCCAATGGCTGATGGTGTGGAGAAGGTGGCGGGATGGCTAGCGTGGGTGGGCGACCAACAACGTCCTCGTAGAGCTGACACAAGTTGCCCATATGTGAGTGAGGTCGGCTCCGCAACCTCGACAGCACAGCCGAGCTACCCGGGGCGTGATGTAGCCTGTCAACGTGACGGAGGCCACGATCTAGCAGCAGCAGGGACAGCGGCCAAGCCTTTGCCTCGGCTAGGGTGGCTGCGATGTGCGAGGTCCCTGGCAAGCCAAGAATCATCCGGATCAATTTACCGTGCTGGAGCTGCAGGCGGTCTACACGAACCCATGGGAAGGCCACGAGGGAGAGTGCATACTCGTGCAGCCTTGACGTAGACGCGGTGGCGTATAGACGGAGACCCATTGTGCTGTACATCCTCTGCCACGGAGGAGCAGACGGCCAACCGCCTTTTGGACCTTCAGCACTTGAGCAAAGAGCGCCTTTACCGCTGGCGCCCACAAGAACGGGTGGTCTATCTGCAGGCCCACGCAAGTCACGGCCCGCTTCCACGGTATGTGGCTGCCGCCCAGCACCATAGGAACAGCTCGACGGCGTAAGGGCACGCTGGGATGGACGAGAAGGGCCTCTGTCTTCATAGACGATACATAGAGGCCCACTGCTTGGAAGTAGGAAACAACTTCCTCCAGGGCACGCTGCAAACATGATCACACGGCTGGAAGGCTTATAGTGGGACTCTTCGTCCACAGAGCTACATCATCGGCGTATACGGAAATGTAGACACGATGCCACAGGCCTGCTGGAATGGCAGAAGGAAGAGACGCCAGCGCCAAGTTGAAAAGGAAGGAGCTCAGGACGGATCTTTGAGGCACTCCGGAACAGACCGCCCGTAGGGAGCTCGCAGCACTTCCCACCCTCACACAAAGGGAGCACCCTGTGAGAAAGGCCGTGACGAAACGCCGGAGACATCCCGTAACCACAAGATCGTCTAGAGAGCGCTCAATGACCGGGTAAGGCAAGCCATCAGAAGCGCTTTCCACATCAAGAAGCACAAGTAGTGCCACTTTTCCAGAGCCTCTGGCGTCCTCCAGGGATGACACTACGTCCGCGATGGAGTCAGCGCTGCACCGGTGACAACGGAATCCAGTCTGCTGTTGCGGGAAGAAGTCGAGAGCTCGTGCTATCCACTCGAGGCACGCCAATGCTACAGACTCCAACACCTAGCAGGCCACCGAGGTGACGTAGACAGGCTTGTAGGAGGTGAGCGCCTTGGCAGACTTTCTTGGTTGCAAGACCGGGACAACGACAGCCTTCAGCCATGCCTCTGGAAGGCAGTCAGACTGCCAGATGTCGTTGAAGTAGTACAGCAGCCGGTCCTTTTCCGGGTGAGCCATGTTCCGTAGCATTTGTAATGTGATACCGTCCAACCCCGGTGCACTGCGTCGCTTCGTGCGGCCCAGAGCAGCTAAGAGCTCGTGGCGAGTGATCGGCTGGTTGCACAGGGCTGCAATCTGCTCCGTTGTCCAGGAAGGGTGATGACTCAGCAGGCAGCACGAAGCTCTGGTTTGGTGTCTCCTCCGGTCCGCCAATGCAACAAGAGTCGCCCGGGACCGGTATGAGAAGAGGTCTGCTAGTCGCTCTTTCTGGTCCATCTCGCCCGCTATGAAAGCGAGAGAGAGATGCATTCACGGAGTGGGTCTACTGAAACGCGGTGTCGGCATTTAAACGCGGTGTCGGTGATGCAAGCTGCGCTATGCAACGCGCAGTGACGGCTGCAAGTCCGAGACGCGCGAAAAGAAATTATCGCCATCTTGAGTAATAAGATGAAAAGTTAGCGCCTACTTCCGGAAAATGCTGGGCTCTTTCAAGCGTTGCGCGGCCGAGTGCAAGGTGAAGCGTCCCCCCCCCCCCCCCCCCCTATCTACCTATGACTCGGAGATCAAATCAGGTCACATCAATGTCTGCCCTGCTTTTTTTCCACCAGTACTCTAAACGTCTCTTGCTTATCTCGACTGCTGACCGATTGATGTTTCCGTACACTTCAAACCCAAGCGCTTCTGGAAGGTGTACGCTACCTACTGTTCTCACTAGGTGAATCCCTTCACAGTCCATTAGGATGTGTTTAGTGGTCTCCGGATCGTTGCTGCAGCATGCACATGCCTCATCTAGTTCTGAATATTTGCACTCGTATGTCTTGGTCCTTAGACAACCGCCTCGAGCCTCAAATAGCAAGGCACTGCCCTTTTTTGCTGTTGTACAGATTTTACCTTTTAATTTCTTTATTGTCATTCTAGTAAATATCAATTGTCCTTTTTGTTTCCATTTTTTGCATCCAATTCACCGTCTCTATTTCTCACGCCCAATAGTTTAGACAACCTGTGCCACTGGGGTGGCGTAGAAAGCGTCACGACGACAGCATCACGAAAGTCAAATAACACAGCTGGAATGACGATGATGAAACAACGATGACGACATTACGACCAGGAACAAGCAGGATTTATGTGGACATGTTGGTTCATAGTTGTGGAATGCAGCACAAAGAAGACGAGGACAAAAAAACAAGGGAAGCTCATCCAGTGTTCCGTGTTCTCTTTGTTCGTGTTCTTTTTTTGCGCTGCATTCCCCAACTGACCATGAACACTTACCTGTTGGCTCGAGCTAGTAGATAACCTGAGTTGCCGGGTGACTCAAATCACCTGAAATAGGCACATAATGCTAATCGCATTAAAAGAGAAGAGTTATAGGGCAGCTAGGGAAGTTACCTATAAGACACATTTTATTCCCAGGCAAAGTTACCTTTACTGATAAACCAGCAAATTAGCACTCAAGAAAAATGTCGCGAACAATTTACTCCTGGACCTAGTATATCAAAGAGTGTATCCCATGTATTTTGGTTTTCTTGGCTGCTTGAATGAAGCGCAGAAATTTTCGTTGTTACTGACCATTACTGACCACTTTGTTTGGTTTTTTAGGCCTTGCTAAGTACAATTAAAGAAGGTAAGTTCTTTAGTTCCGTTTACTAAAAAACCTTTGAACTACCTTTTTGATATTTAAACTATCCCTTCCTTTACAAAGCAGTATTACAAATTGCAGGGATGTGAGAGTTTAATGAGGACATTTCGCTCTAATCTCACAACCCTTGCAGTAAACTGAACAAGTAATTTAGCGCAATAAAAACCACAGACACAAGAAAGGGAGACAAAGTCATTCGCTACTCACAACTGTGAAATGGCAGGGAAGGATTCTACATATATGTATCCTCTCGTCACGCATGCGCATACCGAACAGTAAGAACGCGCATGTGTACATCAAAGGCAGTTGCGCAAGAAGTCTAATTTTGAATCAAGTAATGAGATATACGGATCACTTATACGCCGATCTCTGTTCTTCTTGATAAAGAAGGCCTCCAGTGCAAGTCTGGAAGAGGCGTTGCCGCTCCTGCCCAGAATGGTTGTCTCAGAAAATCGCGTCTGACATCCACATGCGGTAACATGAGCCACCATATGTGCACCCTTATCGTCCTTTTTGTTTATTTTTGGCGCATGTTACCTTAAGCCTTCGTTCGCGCAACGTTCGGTTTGGCCGATATACAAATGTCCACAAGGGTGCAAGGGAATGGCATAGACAAACCCTCTGAAGCACCTAAGAAAGGGCTCCACATGCCTAGTGCGGCCGCCCCGCCTGCTCTCACAGCAAACTCGAGATCACAACTCGATAGCACAGCTGAGTTCTGGTACACAGCTTCACAACTCGCCGGGCCTGTCAGTGGACGCCCGGTGAGTTTCCAGTGGACGCACAGTGTCACTTCATTGTCGTTATGCAGTCGTCATACAACTTTGGCCAGTTCATCAGTGTATCGTAATTAGGCTGTCGTCATTCCTTCCGTCTCCTTCATCTGATTCTCGTCATACCGCAGTAGTCACGCCATCGTCCCCCTACAGCCGTCTCCATCGTTACTCCATCGCTATAAGTGAGGAATCTACATCTCATTATAATCACGCCGTTGTCGTTATACGCCGTTGTCGTTCTATCAATATCATTCCATCGTCATTTCATCATCACTGCTTGGCGCTATACAGTCCTTCGTCATGTATCCATGCTTGTGGGCGACCTTGGCAAGAGGTGCCACAGCAAAGTGCGAAGATATCGAAGTATGTGGCATATTACCGAAGCAAAGAAACAAAAAATTACCATTACACGTGTTAAATAAATGTGCCTTCAGGAATATGGTCTGTTGCTTCATTGTGCGATTGATATTCACATTACGCTCGACAGTCATCGTGAGATGAGTTGTGCCATAATTTTTTTGTCTTACCGACGCCAAGTTTCTTTTTGAGTTACTTCATGTTTCCCCTATTTTCGACTGCTTCCGCAATTTTTACTAATGTATACTCTTGAATGTCACGTACTTTCTTTTAAAACGCAGCTCTTAGGCGCCCGTCTCCGCGGCGAGTGTCGGCGTCCTGCCTCGTATCGAGAGAACGAACGCAGCGAAAGATGAGAGCGAACGCGGACCTCAGCGGGGGCTTAAAAAAGCGGAAGGTGCAGCGGTGCAGGTGCAAGGAGGAAGGTGCAGCGGAACCATGAGGCGGAAAGCGAAGCAGGGTATGGCGAAAGCACGAGAACAAAAGCGTAGTCCCGCCCACGAGAGTCATTGCAATGGCTACAATAAATACCAGAGTTGCGCGCGCCGTTTCTATATGGAAACAGTGCGCTGAATGAGCGGAGGTCGTCGGCGGCAGCTGCTGTGAACCTCACCCACGAGTCACCGACGCACTTCTCGCGATCTACCCGATATGCGAGGCAGTCGCGCCCCCGTTCGCACCGTTTCCAACGTCCCGAACAAGACAGGTTGGCCGCGTCAGCCAGTATATCTCGAAATAAAAACACGTATACAGCTAAGCTCAAAAATCAGATTAGGAAGTATCATACTCGTTGTTGAATTTTTTGTTTATTTGCTTTGATAATTCAGCAAATTCTATCTGATATCTTGAGTTAGGCACTTTCATGCGTTGTCGTCATACGTCCTGTGCTGCTTCGTGGCATAGCCTCCTCGGTATACTCTGTGCCTGTCAAGCCGCCGAGGCAACAATAGGGAGGCGCCGTCGGCACAGTTGAGAACTGTCACCGCTCATTTCGCTGAGGGCGCCACCGACGTAGAGTGCCGCCGCGACTCCTGTCTGCGTGCTCGCTGCGACGCTGGCTGTTTTTAATTGTAGTGGTGGTGGAACAACGATCCACTGTGTGATCAGAGCCTTGTTTATAACGCTGTACAGTAGTATAGTAGTGTCTCGAATGCAGTCTGTGAAGGTTCGAGCGCGCTTGCAGCAACTATAGCGCCAAAGCGGATTGTGCTTCGTACGTAGCAGAAAAAAAATACGAAAAACCCAAGTTTATTTAGTGCTGTCGTTGTGTTTGCGGTTAATACGCCGTTGATTAACCGTAGCAAAGTGCAGAAAATGCGGAAGTAGGCAAGCGTTCTTATTGATATGATATCTTGCCAAAAAGTGCTTGCAAGGATGCTCTATTTAAAGCTGGAATATTCTTATAGTTAGCCGTCCTTCGGGCTTCGGTGCAAGCTAATAGCATACTATTTGTACGACTCTCAGATGATTTTTCCCCAGTTCTTTTACATCAGACGAGCGTTGTGGCCGACGTGAATATTCCTACCCAGAAACCCTTGCACCTTCTACAATGTCCGTGTGGTTTGGCGACCAGGAAAAATAAAACAAACATTTAAGGACCAAGAAAAAGCGCCGCATGCCTTGAATAAGCAAGCTGTCAGCAAATAATTATCACCAACGCTTTGTTGAATGATGCATACAGTTCAGACATACAAAATCTTGAGGGCTCATTTACAATTAAAATTAACATATTTTCTATTCAATCGTTTCGAAGAAAATCCCTTGTAGACGTCATTCTTGTCGGTGGCTGCACTAGCATTATTCACAAGCAGTGATTTGATAAATTTGCTTCCTGCAGGTAGAATAAAGATTGAGTTACAACCTTTTGCCAACACCCTGCTGCAAGAAAATATTAAACGCTTACGATAATGATTTGCACTCAATATTCCATGAATTAAAGAAAAGCTAGTGCAAGCTCCTACAGACTATGTTTAACTAATGTCAACCTTGAGCGAACAGTATTTACCGAGTGCTTGCTAAGTAAACAAAACGACTGAGCTTGGGAGCCCGTGTGACACGACTGACATGCGTTCAACAGCAAAGCCGATACAGGAAGAAATGAAAGTCAGCTCAAGCAAAGTCCGGTCATAAGTGAACGAGATCAATTTCTGCTATTATATGTTTTGCTCAAAGTTACATGTATAGACATGAACAAGATCACAGTACCCATCTGATTCCCAGACACGACGTCTGGGAACCGGCGTGCCCCCCCCCCCCCCCCTCTTCGAATTCCTTTCTTTTATTTCCCCCCACTTATTTGTTTGTTGAGTACGCACGTCAAAATCATCGTGCAATCATGGTTGCTCGACGTTAAGCCCAGGCCGATGATCACAGCACCAAGAAGGTTTAAAATGCATGGACTGGGTTACCCGACAAAAACCGAGAAAATCAATGCACACAACGACTACGGCTGCACTGCTGTGGAGGCAGAGGAGACGCGGGCGCATGCGATATTAGCTAGTCTACGTTGGTGGCGCCCTCTCTCGGTGGAAACGACCAATAGGGAGAGGGAAAAGAGACGACCGCTCGAGTGCCGTTTGACAGGCACAGAGTTTATCGAGGAGGCTATGTTCGTGGTCTTGCTGTCAGGGTGGGCACTGGCAAGTAAACGTCATATCAAATCGGGCCGATCGTAGGTACCGTGTGTGATGCATATAGCTGAAGGAATAGAAATCTCACAATGACCACTACAGATCGTAAATAACGGTGTCTTCAGCAATTTGGCCAGTCACTACCTCGCTTGAACGATACCGTTGCATTACCGCCGACAGCCACCATGAGATGGGTACTGTCTGAATTTTTTTAATGAATAAATTGTTTGCGACACGTGGCTGAATTTATTTACAAAATTATACGTGTACAGCATAGGTTTGTTGTTTTTTTATAGCTTACCTACCTAATTTAGACACTGTTAAATCTGATTATTTATTATTCCTAACGGAACGGAGGTATTCCGCTAGATAAAGTCTTCTGTTTCGAAATTTAAGTATCAACATGGTAAACAAACTGCATTTCTATATTCCATAACATTTTGCAATTACTTGGACGCTCATATTAAAGTGGTGCCGTCTATTGAACTGTTTAAGATAAAATTGAAATGACTCAAGTTTGATGCATATATTTCTCAATTATAGTCTGTGTGCTCACATTTTTATTTCTTCTTATTATGGACTTTATGGTATTCTCGTTTGTAAGCATGCATTTGCAAACTTTCTACCGCGAAAGTGCTCTGTTTTGAGTTTCCTTTTTATTATGGTAGTACTTATATGGACACTCAAACCGCATTTGTGCCGTCGCCGTTGCCGTCACCGTAACGTTCCCTATAAAGTCCAACGGCGATAACACCGGCGCCGCGTGCCGTATCCTCTATGTGCGAGTGAAATCGCGCGATGGGAGCCGATGATCATCTGGTGCGCGCAATAGAGGGAAGCTGGCAGGAAACGCACCCTCTTCCGTCGAGCGAAAGGCCGCTGGGGGATGGGAGGGAGAGATGTGGGGTGGCGTTGTTCTCCGACAGCAACTGCGTATTTCGCGACCACGCGCATGGAGAACCGACAATTGTGGCTCGATCTCGCGCGCGCAGGGGCAGGGAAGGACGCAGCGTTAGAGGGGGGGGGGGGGGGGGGTTCTACTGCGGCACCAAATGCATACTTTGCACGGCCACGCGCGTCTTATATTGAAAGCGATGATCTGCAGGCGGCTAATACCTTTGTGCGTGCGGTTTTCTCGTCGCTCCGTTTGCGTTGAAGCCATACACATCACGAAGGTGACTTCGCTCGCTCCTGGCGCGCTTCCTGACGCAAGCGTTTCGACAGCGAGTGCCCGCGGTCATCTAGTGAGATGTGTTCATTTTTGGCTACGCGCGCTGACACCATGCTTGTTAATTTAGTTAGTAAGTGAATAGTTCCAAGTTTATTCAGCCGATAAAACTACTATCCTGACTTCTCATAGCTGGCTCCTTTTTTGCTATTGCAATCGATGCTTCAACTTTCGGGTGAAACTGGCTTTTTTTTTTGCCTTCATTGGAGGTCTTGTCCAGAGTTCTTGAGCCATGGGACCTACTACAGTATAACATAAAACCTTACAACAAACATTACAAAGGCATTACATAAACTCCTTTTGAGGCACGCATGTATGCGACATTGAATCGAGAACAATCACTTGAAAATAATGGTACTTTAGGTTGGCTATTTCAGTGGATGTCGCCAGTTTTCTACCATTCGTTAATGTCAACATCATGACGACACGTATGGAAACGGGTAATCAAATATCGTTATTTCTATTTCTTTTTCATTTTAGTGCGTCCTGCAGCAATAAGTCTAGAAGATGCGGCTAAGTCCTACTTTGACAAGCTTAATAAAAGCGAACATGGAGGCATCAGGCACTGGAGTCTTACGTCAACAGACAAATTATGGATCAACGGACAGTTAAAGTAAGGAATGTGACAGAGAGTATATTCTCTCGCGAACACGGCGATTAAAGGAATTGTCATTACACGCTCAATTTCATGCCAATATGTCATATAAATTGTTTGTGTTCGTTATACTAATCAAACCGAAACTACCGTTCAGGGACGGTAAGTATGACCATAGGTACCGAAAATTTTGAAACGAAGTTCGCCTGTTCTCCCATTTGGCTAGTGCAGGGCTGCTGCGTGCAAAGGTGTTATCTATTTTACAGGAATTTGGACCACTGGGTGCATTCCAATTAGTATTTGCGCACTTGGTTTGAGCAACTAAACGTACCACTGCGTACACCAATATTATCGGCTGCTTGCCCAAAATTGTTACATGCCACTGCGTAGGTACCCAGATAAAGAAGGACGAATTGAAGAAATCGGAAACGAAAGTAGTTGATAGTGTAGAAAGAAGAAAGGAAACAAATGAAATCAGCGTATGCATTGAATGAGGGTCGTTTTGGCTACAAAGCAGTAAAAACAAATTGAAAAACAATAATATGTCGGATAAAGAGAATTCAAAGAATGGGCAAAGTAATCAACCGGGTGTGTAGGGAGAAGTTGAGTAACGGAAATGAAAGCAGAGCGCATCCAGCGAGAAGCGTATAGCTGCATAGAAGGTAATGAGAAGATTTCAGCTAAATATATTCTAGTAAACAACAAGGAAAGCTTTGACAATCACCAATTAGCACCGTGCTTTGCTCCCATGACCGTTCACATAGTACCTGCTACGAAACTTATTGAATGGGTGTGACAGCGAGTGCAGGTAAGCAAAAAAGAACTATTTTACCCTTTTCCCGAGATGAGGTGGATAAATAGGGTTCCGTCGTCTTGTTACTTTCTTGTTGCGAAACAACATTGCGGTAGCGCATGTTATATAGCCGGCACAACCCCCCCCCCCCCCCCCCCCGAAAAAAAAGCGACAATGTGCGCCCTACAGCTGATAACTTTGGAATGCTTGCACAGCACTCAGCATTCCAAGATATAAAAAAATTCACGCAGACACTTCACTGGAGTTGTCTACATATGCGCAATCATTGTGCTGCTTGCTCATCTCAATGCAGCCCGGCGTCATTATCAGTCTTACAAAACTTGATCCGACCAGTATAAATCCTTATCGGTCATTATCAACGCTATCGGACTACGATAAGTATTCGATCTTTATCAACCCGGATCTGTCCTTATCAACTTTATAGGACGAGATACGACCCTTGTTAATTCTTATACGTACATATCAACCTTATCGGACTTGATACGACCATTATCAAGCCTTACCAGTTTTTATCAACCGTATCAGAATTCCATCGACCAATATAAGCCCATACCGTTCTTTACACCTTATCTATCCGCTTCGAACCATTATCCACCATGATAAGACCCATATAACCCCTCATCACTCCTTATCATCCTTATCAACTGATTGACTGCTTATCTGTCCGTGTTGCGCTACTCGAAGCACATGAGCCCATAGGGATTGGTAGCATTCCGGCCGGTGATGGAACGCCCCAACGGAAGGCGCATCCCGTGTCCACCGGAATGCATCAAGGATGTGGCGTGCTCGGCATTAAATTTTCGCAAAATCCGAATTTTTCTGATGCGTAAAATTCTCCAAGTCAGCTCTACACGTGGTCCTAGAGATTAATTTTATTCGACCATTACCGAATCTTTAAACAAAGTCTTCACAGAAACTGCCCTCCTTCGATATTTGTTCTGTGCCACCGGTACAACACACTCTTATGGTAAGGTTATATTCACCTTTTGGCAGGATACGGTGTTTAGCCCAGTGCGTAAGGACGCTCGGCTCCTGAGCGTGGGGTCATTGGCTCGAAACTCTCCATCATGAACGTTTTTCCTTTGAAATTAATTTTGTTTTATTAAGGTGAAAGCATTAGGTTGCGCTGTTGCCGCGGGTATTTGCGGTGACCTTGGAGTGACGTTGGCGAAACTGCGTCGCGATTAAGAATGGACAACGCCGCAAAGAGTAAAAACTCGTCCTAAAATGCTCGGAATGACGTCACATTACTCATGGAGCTTCCTGCAAACAATGTAAATTAGTGGCTTTCAAAAGAAAATTTGACAAATTTCGGCCAGGGTTGGAATCGAACCCAGCAAACCTCCGCGGTGCGAGACGAGCTCGCTTCCCTGAATCCACGGCTGCTCCACAGTTGTGGCGTAATAAAGGTGTGCCTAGTGCGTGCCTGACTGCACACGCCCCGTGGCCACATAGGTGTGCTCGTTCCAATGCTCGCGCGTTCACTGTCATCCTCTTGTCCCACAGCTGACAGGCTTTGGCCTCCACCTTTTATAAACTTGTAGCACTTGTTTAATTTTTCATTAATTTGTTGATAACGATTCGTCTTACGTGACAGCCAGATGGGTTTCCCCGTTGGGTAGACATAGCAATGCTTACGCATAGAGAAAAATCGTCATCTTGGTAATTCAATATACTGCTTAATTATCTATTATTGCTCAAAGATACTTATCAGTTCAATAATATAAATAATTTAACTCTAGTTTTTAATGTTATACTTCTATTCTACCCCCGCCGTAGACCCTAGTTCGATCCCCTATAATTTGTTGGGTTTTATCGTGTTTTCATGCTAAGGGTGAACGCAATTACTTGAAGAAAGAAAAAATTACAAGCCCTTTCCCTGCCGAGAAAATAGGGGTGAGCGATGCTTGTCGTGTGCGTATCTGACCTTCGTGATTTTCTTTCTTTCTCTCTCTTTCTTTCTTTCTCAATCTATCTTTCGTCCTTTCTCTTTATCTTTCTCTCTCTCTTTATTTCTTTATTTTTATTTTCTCTCTCTTTCTCCCTTTCTTTCTCTCTCTCTCCTTTTTTTGTCCCTGGCATGTGCTATTGAGCTTGGACTCTTTCTCCACTATCGCCAGGATTGGCCCTGTTTTCAGCGTGACACCACCACCACCGCCAACACTTGTGAGCCTATAAATCTTCGCTTAAAAGCAGGCAACTGAAAATAAAATGGCATGACGTTCCTCCCTGTGGGAGAATTATACGGTCGCAGTAAATCAGTTCAGAGCTGAAGGAATTGCTAAAGGCGGTTGCCTTTTTTCTTCAAACAATAAGCTTGGCAGCGGTTTTCGCGGCCACTGATAAATGTCGAGGGTTGGCCGGCTCGTCAGCGTAAGATGTGTACAGTAAATCTTTACCCAGAGTGGTAAGAGTGTTGCAAGGCTTACGTAAGCCAAACTAGCTGTTGTAGCAATGTTTCCATAGGAACCATTCCAATTTGCCTAAAGGGCGCCCCCAGACTGCATTTATCAAGTCATTGTCCGCCGTGTGGCGGCTCACTAGATTTCGCTAACACTTGCATTCTCATAAGGCAGTAAGTGAACCCGTGCAATTGCCGATGCTTTCTCGTAGTTTTGTGTGAGAGGGCTACCTATATCTCTAATTAAACAGAAGGTTGCTTTTAAAGATACTGCATAACTACACCTAGCGCTTGCTAGCGCTGATTTTCCCACGCTCCTTTTTGCATTATCATCTCGTTTTTATTGCGACCCTGCATGCTTATTCGGCACATGCTTTCAATCGACATTGAATTTAAAGGCAGTAATGTTGTCGTGCGTAATGTATTCTTATCTCAGTTTCATTGCTGTAAGTCATTACTGAGTGCTTGGCGGTGGTTCCCGCTACGCCTAGTCACCTCCTTCCGACTGTCATTGCTTGAGGCCAAAGCTATCCTACGAAAAACTAGACAGCGGCATTTTTGAAGAAAATCTGCACAGTTGACCTCTTATCCAAATAATGTGTGCCCAGTAAAACATTCTTGAGGTCCACATCGACGACGTTCCGTTTTGACAGCCACTGGCAATCGTTTTGTTTTGTATATTCCAGACCCAAGTCGGCACGAGATTACAGTTTCTTTGATTTATTTTGGTCATCCGTCATTTTGGTAGCTAAAGTTACCAAAATGATACGGTATTTCCGTAGCACACTTCGAGCCGTTTGTGATGAATGTCTTGCCTTGTGTGTTGTACTAAGTACGATGTATGCAATGGCTGCTACAGCGTTAATAAGTAAAATCGAATGGCCGATTATTTCGGAGAAATGATAAATCCTCCAGCAACTCACCGCACTCGGCGCTGAAAAAAATATTCGGGCCCACGACCTAGAAGCACTCTTGTTCTTCGTGGCTTCACCTACCCGATTTGGATGTCCGAGATCTCGAATATTGCAGAAAATATTACGTGCAACGTTCAAAAAGAACCGCAGTTACAATTAGGAACGTTTCACGGAAGATAATGGAACTCCCAATTTTAGGATCAATGCATTAGTACACGCGGAATACTTGTGCCATTTTTCGATAAGGACGTCATTAGAAAAGATAACCAGCAGGCGCAGTTCATGGTTATGCTTTGCAGTTTTCAACCAATAGCGAGAATTATAAAAACTCCCATGGCGATTTAGCGCTAAATGCGAGAGAAATACCTTAGCTTTACGTAGGACCCCTTTAGGTCACAGATCCGTGATTTCAAATGCGTTCACCACATTGCTAAGTGTTGTTCTGGAGCTGCCTTTTCGAGGAGCGAAGTGCTAGTGACGAAGGTCCGGAGCAGGCCACCGCCAGTTATATATATATATATATATATATATATATATATATATTGTCACGAGCTCTCATAACAGAGGGCAGAAGCAGCGCGAATGACCACGGGGACTGTTGGTGAAGAAGGAAGACGACGTTCGGCTGGTTGCTTTTGTGCCGGGCTTGCAACACGCCAACCGTTCCTTTTCATCTGCCCTGCAGATTTAAATAAACGCTTCTCGGCGTAACATTTGGTGGAGCTGTGCTGGGTACCTCCCACGACCGACAACGGAATCGTCCGTACAAGACCTTCGGAGAAGCCGCCGCCTTGCCGGACTTTTGCCATCGGCCACCATCATGCCTAGAGAAGAAGATGCTCCCAGTACTCCATCGACAGGACCAGCTCCGATTCAACACTACCGAGAGCCACGCACGTTCTCCGCAAAAGCAGGAGAAGATGTCGATGAGTGGCTCACCCATTATGAAAGGGTAAGCCAGTACAATCATTGGAACGCCGTATCCCAACTGAAGAACGTTGTTTTCTTTTTGAGTGGCACAGCGATGGTGTGGTATGACAACCATGCGGACGCGCTAACTACCTGGGCCTGTTTCGTTGACGAGATTAAGAAGTGTTTTGGCGATTCGGATGCCAAGAAGAAACGAGCGGAATCAACGTTAGCTCAGAGGGCTCAGGTCCCTGGAGAGACTTGCACCACATTCATCGAGGAAATTCTAAAACTGTGTAAGACCGTAAACCCCCGAATGTCAGAAGAGGATAAGGTGGGACACCTTTTGAAGGGAATCGCGGAAGATGTATACAACTTCCTCATTGGGAAAGATAACTTGGAAACCGTATCAGATGTGATACGGCACTGCCGTACCTTCGAAACACTGAAGACTCGTCGAATTGCCCCGAAATTTGGACGGCTAGCTAATGTGACGACTGTAGCCAGTGTGGACACGAATCCCCCAACAGACTTATCGTCCACCATTCGGCAGATTGTCCGTGAGGAACTCCTTCGACACGAAGAACAAGCACGGTATGTGGCCCCACGTTACAGCTCCTGCGCTTTCCGAGACGCCATGTGTGCAACCCCCTCGACTCTTTGGCAGCACTCAGTAAACGCAGCGGACTTTGGCAGCTATAGAGATGGTCCACATCATGACCTGAACCAGCCGTCCTATAACGATTCTTTTGAACAAAGCCTTGATCAGCGCCCACGCAACGGTCGCTCACGACGACCAGCCACTGCCTATGACTCGCAACGACAGTATATTGGTTACTCTCAACGCACGGCCACGGCTGAACAGTGTCTTCAACATCCCGATGTTCGCCCTATGCCTGTGTGCTACAGCTGTGGCACACCAGGTCACATAGCTAGATACTGCACCCAACGTCGACCTTCAAACTATGGGCAATCGATGCCATCTGCGTGGCACAGTGGTCGTATCATGGACAACCAGCGGCCAGGGAACTCCGCTCTAGGAAGCCACTCCCGAGAAGAAAGGCCACGTACCTACACCTTAGGAAGCTACTTTGGAGAGGGAAGACCTCGTAACCGTTCGCCTGCTTCCGACCGCACCCTGACACCACCACCAGCTTTCCGAGCGTATCGATCACCATCTCCACGGCGGCGCATCCCGTCATCATCTCCGCGGCGCCGCTTCCCGTCACCCCCGCCGGAAAACTAGCCAGCGCGACCGATGGGGGTGAGGTCGCTGGAAAATATGTGCTGCCGACTGAGATACCTCCAACTGTTTTCATGCTGAAGAATAGGGTTCATGTGTGTATTGACGGTGTGTCTACCATGGCTTTAGTCGACACGGGTGCAACTGTTTCCGTCATGAGCGTGCTGTTTAAAAGTCTTCTGGGACGCAAAGTCATGTTTTGTTGGGACCAGAGCACAAGTTTTCGTGGAGTGGGTGGTGACTCATTATATCCGGTCGGAGTTTGCAATGTGGATGTGTCATTAGGTGGTCGAGTTTTTAACACTGAGTTTATTGTCCTTCCTCGTTCAACCCACGACGTGATTCTAGGGATCGACTTTTTACAGTTGTGTGGTGCAAATGTTGACTGCCGCACGGGAGAACTCAGTGTGGGCGAAAGTGCTTTATCGGTGATCTTGGAAAACTCACCCAACCAAGAGAGTGTATTTTGCGTCTCCGAGGATACCGTTGTGCCCGCTTTATCCGCGATGGGTGTTTCAGTTGTTTGTTCTACTCGCAACCCGTTTGATGCTGCAGTGGACCCTGTACATGTGAACTGCCTAAAGAAAAACGTGTTGGTTCCTCATTGCATGGTATCGGTGCTGAATGGACGCACACGACTATGGGCGATAAATTGTTCTACTGAAGCGGCGGTGCTGCCTCAAGGCTTAAAGCTGGCCACATTTCAAGAAGACTCGCCGATACCCATGGCAGTGCTTACAGAACTTCCGGACACAGCAGAAGCCAGTAACATGCGCCCTGTGGACTCAAAATTCGTCTCCATGGTCGCTAAATCGCTCAGTGACCATAAGCGCGATGCGTTGGTGGCGCTCCTTGTGAAACACTCCTCAGTATTCGACTTCACGCAGCACGACGGCCCGACATCGATCCCTGTGTCTAGAACTCGCCACCGCATCAACACAGGATCTGCTCAACCGATTCGACAAAAACCCTATCGCGTGTCGCCCGCAGAGCGCAAGATAATCAGTGAGCAAGTCGAAGAAATGCTAACCAAAGGAGTCATTCAAGAGTCATCTAGCCCTTGGGCAGCACCAGTGATATTGGTGAAAAAGAAAGATGGTACGTGGCGATTCTGTGTTGATTACCGACGCCTAAACAACGTTACCAAAAAAGACGTGTACCCGCTTCCGCGAATAGACGACGCGATCGATTGCCTTT
This sequence comes from Dermacentor silvarum, assembly GCF_013339745.2. Taxonomy (NCBI): domain Eukaryota; kingdom Metazoa; phylum Arthropoda; class Arachnida; order Ixodida; family Ixodidae; genus Dermacentor; species Dermacentor silvarum. Next base: position 123,853,752 of record NC_051157.2, read on the forward strand.
ATGCGGCCTCGTACTTCTCCTCTGTTGATCTGCGGTCAGGTTACTGGCAGATTCCTATGCACAGTGAGGATAAGGAGAAAACTGCATTTGTAACGCCCGACGGATTGTTTGAATTTAACGTCATGCCTTTCGGGCTGTGCAACGCGCCCGCAACGTTCGAACGGTTCATGGACACTGTACTGCGTGGCTTGAAATGGGAAGTTTGCATGTGTTACCTGGACGACGTTGTGATCTTCGGCCGAACATTTAGTGAGCATAACAAGCGTCTGGAGTTGGTGCTGAACTGCTTGGAGAAGGCTGGCCTGGTCCTCAATTCAAAGAAGTGTCATTTTGGGGAGCGACAAGCTATTGTGCTGGGACATCAGGTCGATAAAGAAGGCATTCGACCAGATCCACAAAAGACTGTGGCTGTAGAGGCATTTAGGGAACCTCACAGTGTCAAGCAATTGCGAAGTTTTTTAGGCTTATGCTCCTACTTTCGCCGATTCATTCCCAGATTTGCTGACGTGGCCCATCCTCTCACGCGCCTTCTCCAGAAAGGCGTTCCTTTTGAGTGGACCGCAGAGTGCGACTCATCGTTTCGTCAATTAAAGTTTCTCTTGACGTCACAGCCTATTCTTCGCCACTTCGATCCCTCAGCACCAACAGAGGTTCACACCGATGCGAGTGGTGTTGGCATTGGCGCTGTGCTTGTTCAGCGCATCGGTGAAAGCGAGCACGTGATATCGTATGCTAGCCGCTCTTTGAGTCGCTCCGAGCGCAATTATACAGTTACCGAGCAAGAGTGCTTGGCGGTCATCTTCGCGGTACAACGCTTTCGTTCATACCTCTACGGGCGCCCCTTCACAGTGGTCACGGATCATCATTCACTGTGCTGGCTTGTGAATCTGCGGGACCCTTCTGGTCGACTTGCGCGTTGGGCGCTCCGCCTACAGGAGTACGATTTTGTTGTTTCCTACAAGAGCGGTCGACGGCACGCTGATGCTGACTGTCTCTCTCGGATGCCACTGCCGACGACTGAATGCGACGCTGACAACTTCGACCAATACATTGCTTTTGTATCTCCGGAATTTCCTGATATGGGTACCTTCATATCCGAACAGCAGAAGGACAAGAGCTTGCAGCCACTCTTCGCGGCCGCACACGAGCCTTTAGAAGATAGCCGTTTTCGCCTACGTGACGGCGTCCTGTACAAGAAGAGCTACTCGACCACTGGCGCGCGCTACCTTTTAGTTGTGCCCAAGAGTCTCCGCATTCAAGTGCTATGTGCCATGCACGACGATCCCACTTCAGGTCATCTGGGATCCACACGAACACTCTACCGTGCTCAAGAACGTTTTTACTGGCCCAAGATGCGTCACGATACCGAGCGGTACGTCGCCAGTTGCACCGAATGCCAGCGTTACAAACGACCTACAAACACACCGCATGGTCGACTTCAGCCAGTTCCGCCTTCCAGCGCCCCTTTTGAACAAGTCGGCATAGATCTCCTGGGCCCCTTCCCACGATCCTCCAATGGTAATCGTTGGGTTATTGTGTGTGTAGACCACCTCACCCGTTATTGTGAGACGGCAGCGCTGACATCGGCAACAGCAACAGAAGTTTCTATTTTCTTGTTATATTCCGTTATTCTCCGACATGGGCCTCCTCGCATTATAATCAGTGATCGTGGGAGACAATTTACTGCAGACGTTGTCGAAGAGACCCTTCGTCTGTGCTCATCTAACTTCCGCCACTCGACGCCATACCATCCACAAACCAATGGTCTGGTAGAACGTACCAACCGAACGCTTGCCAACATGCTGTCGATGTATGTCGATTCCGCACATAAGAACTGGGACAGCATCCTACCTTTTGTCACCTATGCCTTCAACACCGCGAGACACGAGACCACCGGTTACTCACCGTTCTTCCTCCTTTATGCTCGTCCGCCGCGTTACACACTCGACACCATGTTTCCCTACTTCGCTCATGACAATGACTCTATTACCAAGGTCCTCTGTCGAGCAGAAGAGGCGCGACGCATTGCTCGGCTACGCACCTTGGCCTCGCAGGACCGGTCAAAGATCCGCTACGATGGTCGGCGCCTACATGTATATTTCGATCCTGGCGACCTTGTGTGGCTCTGGACGCCTTTACGGAAGCGCGGCTTGTGCCAGAAGTTCTTGGCCCACTATGTTGGGCCCTACGTTATACTTGAACGCCTCAGCGAGGTCAACTATCGAATTGCACGCCTCACGAGCACTGGACGACACTCGGCCAAAACCGAAGTCACTCACGTTGCCCGCCTGAAGCCTTGCAATTCACGAACGACTGACTGACTTGCCCGGCGGGCTTCGTCTGCCAACGGGGAAATGTCACGAGCTCTCATAACAGAGGGCAGAAGCAGCGCGAATGACCACGGGGACTGTTGGTGAAGAAGGAAGACGACGTTCGGCTGGTTGCTTTTGTGCCGGGCTTGCAACACGCCAACCGTTCCTTTTCATCTGCCCTGCAGATTTAAATAAACGCTTCTCGGCGTAACAATATATATATGTGTGTGTGTGTGTGTGTGTGTGTGTGTGTGTGTGTGTGTGTGTGTGTGTCGTGTTTCTTCTGGACGATGCGCGCGGGCGCCTAGACGAAGAAGACGAACTCCTCTGGGCTCTCGAGCTAACGGCTGATCTGGCCAGCGCTGCAGCTATCTTTTGCAAATATACTTGTAAATAGTCTCCAGTACCTAATTCTTCGTTCGCGTAACATTTTCATGGAGCGTGCCGTTCCCCGTCCTCGCCACGGAGCTCCGCAACGGCCACACCGTCCAGCTTTCCACCATGGCTCCCGGTGGCAACACTACATTTGCTAGTAGGTACAGCGTTGGACCGCTGGCGCCACGCTGCGCCGCTCGCGCGTACCGCGTTTCTAGGTCGTTTCTTTCGCCGAGGGCGCTCGAAAGCAATCATATGGTTCGCATGAGTGCAACCCTTCGAAGCGTGGCTCTATGGCTGAGAAGCCATACAGGGAAGAAGAAGAAGAAGCCGGTTCGAATGGCCACGTCTGCGATGAGCTCTGCTGGAAACAGCGCATCGGCCCTTGGCCGAGGATTCCACCCCCCGTCAACTACTGATTCCGGTAATTATAAGGTCGTTCTCCCTCGTCTACCAACTGACAATACCGTTCTCAACTCAGTTTTCCTGCATGCTGACCTGGCAGGGCGGCCATATCGTGCCCCAGACTTTCGCGTTGCACTCCTTTCAGTTCTGAATGCAGCTGATATCCTCGGTGCTGGACAGTACCAGATGAGCCATTTGTGGCTAGTAACATGCGTTAATAGCATCGCGAAACAGAAACTTGTCGACAAAGGCGAGCTGCTGGTGAAGGGCCTCAAGTGCCTTGTCATAGACCCAGAATGCAAAAATATCAAGATGAAGCTTCTTTGGCTTCCCCCACACCTGGAACAGAGACGGATTGTTGAAGCGCTAGAACCTTATGGAACAGTGCAGTCTATCACGAGAGAAATGTGGCGGTGTGACGGCATGGAGGGCTGGCAAATGACTAATCGCGACGTGGCGTTTACACTGAAGGACGGAGTCTCTGCAAGTAATCTGCCTCACCTATTGAGCATATACGGGCACCAGTGCCTCATCTTGGTTCCTGGCCGACCACCACTTTGCCTACGGTGCAACAGAGTCGGGCATATCCGGCGACAATGTAGGACACCACGCTGCAGCAACTGTCACCGCTACGGTCACATTGCAGATGCATGCATCGGAACCTACGCTGACAAGCTTCGTGGAAACAGACCAGCTGAGGATGAGACCATCACCGATCATCTAATGGATGTGAGCGAGGTTGTGGATGCGACCGGTGAAACACCCGCTGAAGCTCATCGACAGGAAGAGACAAAGCCTTCATCGGCTGACGATAGCCTTAGCCCGAAGCCTGCCGCTGTGGAGGATACTAAGTTGCCTGACGACGAACCAACTATGTCATGGGCAGAATTGCCACCAGTTCAAGACCGCCCGCCATCAGTGGAATCTGGATTGATGTGTGAGGCTACTAAGAAGCGTCCAGCGCCAGCTGACAACCCATCGTCCGTGGGAAAGGAGGCCCGGGTTCCCAAAGTGTCGAAGTTGACAAAACCACTCCGAGGAACGCCTGCACCCACAGATGTCTCTTGTGTTGAAGTGCAGCAAAAGGTCGCCAGCGCATCCCCTCCTCAAGACGGGAGTGATGCTCCCCTAGAGCAGCGTGTGAACGCTGCACCAACATAGGTAATCATGGCGGGCGCTCTTCCCTTCCACTTTGGTACTTTAAATGTCCGTGGCTTACGCAGTAAGCGACGGCAAGTTCAACTCCTTCGTTTGCTACGCAATACGAAATTAGATATTGCTGCTATCCAAGAAACAAAGATTGAATCCGATGAAAACACAGAAGTAGCTCTAACTCCATTTCTATCTGACTATAATGTTTGTGTAAGCCATGCAATAGGAGTTTCCGCTGGTTGTATGTTATTCGTTAGAAGACATTTACAATGTGATGTGCTGCATTTGTTTACAGATAGGGAAGGGCGCCTAATATGGTGTGATATTGATATCAGTGGTATTAGCTTTAGATTTGTGTGTGTTTATGCCCCGAACAAGCTACGTGAACGAGAGTGTTTCTTTTTATCTCTAGAACATCATTTGTCTACTGATCGTGCATTGGTCCTTTTTGGGGACTTCAATTGTGTATGTAATGCGCAAGATCGTGCGTCATTGAGGCTGAGACGTGATCCAAGTAGTGATGTGTTGCAACGCCTGATGTGTGATTATCAGCTTGTGGACATTGGGGAACATGAAAAAGCAGGGTGTCGCTACACGCATTTCCAAGGTATCTTGCATGCAAGGCTTGATCGAATTTACGTTTTGCTTAGCGCCCTATCACTTATTCATGGTTACACTGTGCACCCTGTGTTGTTCAGTGACCATTGCCTAGTCTCAGCATCTTTCGGTAGCCGTCGATACCAAAGCCGGCGTATGTGCTGGGAGTTGTGGAAATTTAATAACCAACTCCTTTCGCGCGATTGCTTCCTAAAGCGTGTTACTGAGCTTATAGCTCATCTGTCATGTCGCAAGGACTTGCCTCTTTTTGCTGTTTGGGAATTAATCAAACAGGAAATTAAAATGGTAGCTATCGAAGAATCATCAATATTGGGCTTTGAACAAAAGAATAACTACAGAGAATTGTATAGACTTCTGAAGGAATTACATGAACTTGAATGTCTACATCCGGGTGAATATATTGATGATATTCATAACACCAAGGCGCAGTTACAGGTTTTGTACGCAGAAAAATACAGAGGTGCACTAGTGCGTGCGCGAGCGCAGCGTTTTCTAGAAGAACAGCCATGCAGTAGGTCCCTAGGTGATGAGCGCCGACATGCGCTGTCTAAACAAATCCTAGAAATAGACTATGGTGGAATAGTTGTTAATGAGCCGACCCTCATAACTCAAGCGTTTTTTGAACATTACCAAAAATTATTTCGAAGCCATAAGCCATTGGATACATGTGTGTCTGCCACCAAATTTGTATCCCTGCTGCCTCAGTTAAATCAGGACGATTATGATTATACAAACGATGACATTGATATTAATGAGATAACTGCATGCATAGATTCATTAGCGAAAGGCAAGACGCCTGGCCCGGATGGCCTTACTGCCGAATTTTATCAGTGTTTTCGTTCCCTCTTGTCCCCATTATTACTTCAGGTGTACCGTGAAGCCTTGGAGGTAGGTTACCTACCTGCCACAATGTATGAAGGGCACACTGTACTCATAGCCAAAAGCAATGATGAAACTAAATTGCAAAAAGTGGACGGATACCGGCCTATTTCCTTATGCAATGTGGATTATAAAATTTTTGCAAAAGTATTAGCTAACCGTTTACAAGTCGTGATAAGATCTGTGGTAGGTGATCATCAAACCTGTGGCATCAGAGGTCGGTCCATTCAGACCAACATTCATGTTGCGAGATCGGTGCTAGAGTGTGTAGCCGAGGGGATTGGACAGGTAGCAATGGTACAGCTAGATCTGGCTAAGGCGTTCGATAGGGTGAATCACTCGTTCCTGTTTGGTGCACTGGAGCATATAAATATCGGATCCCAGCTCCTTAAAGGTGTCAAAATATGTTATGCTAATGGCTCAACGAGGTTGATAGTGAATGGTTCTCTCTCCGATCCGATTAGGCTTTTATCATCAGTAAGACAAGGATGACCTTTGTCACCGCTTCTCTTCTGCCTGTATTTGGAGCCACTTTGTATGAGCATCCTGAAAGAAGAAAATTTCCAAGGATTTAAACTGCCGTCGAGTGAGATTCGGGTTCTTGCATATGCAGACGACGTGGCCTTCTTTTGTACTGATAAAAAGAGTGTAAAGACTGCTCTCGCAATTACAGAAGAATTTTGTGCGGCTTCTGGTGCCAGCATTAACTTTGAAAAAAGTTCAGGTTTTTGGTTTGGACTATGGGCCACAATGCCATCACATTACACAGGCATTCAATGGAAAAATGATCTGTGCTATTTAGGTGTACCTCTCTCACAGTATAGAAATAGCAACAGTCATTGGTCGGGGGAAGTAGGGAAAATACAAAGTAAAGTGAATTCATGGCGAGGGCGGAATTTGTCAATGTTCAGTCGTGCTGAAGTGTGCAACGTGTTTTTAGTTTCCCGTCTCATGTATGTGCTGCAAGTACTGCACTGCTCAAGACTTCGTATTCAGGCACTCCATCGCGTATTTGCAACATTTATTTGCAGCTCGAGTTGCGAATCCATGCGGCGCGATAATCTGTTCGTCCCTCTTGAACGAGGTGGTTTAGGATTAGTCCATCTCTTCGTCAGGCAAATTGTTTCTCGTCTGTTTTTCTTTCGAGACAGTGATCATCCCTTTTTGCGTGAAATGTTACAGTTCCGATTAGCTCATTATCTTCCTGATATAGTAGTGTCATCAGATGCCAAAGATGTCACACAGGCTCCTTGGGGCTTTCTCAAGGAGGTTGTGGATTCATTCCTTTTCTTGAAAGTTAGATTCAGCCTGGAGTACAATTTCACTGCGAGTCGAAAAGAAATTTCTGCTGCACTGGTGTATTCGATTTTCCCAGATCCTTTGTATCGTGCACCTTATTTAAATCAGCCTTATCAGGATGTACTTAGGCGGGTCCGTAAAATGTGTATACCTCCTGGAGCTAAAACATTTTTCTTTAAACTGCATACGGAAACACTTCCTGTTAAAACCTGGTTGAAGGCGAGGGGCTGCTTCGTGCCATGGTCCACGAACTGTCGACTGTGTCCACGTGCTGAAACTATAGATCACTGTTTTATAGACTGTACAGATGCTATATTTTTCTGGGACATTCTCCAACGGACGCTTAAAAAGGACATTGACATCACTCCATACGCAATTAGATTCCTACCGTTTAAGATTAGTGGCGGTCCTCCCTATGACATGTTCGTAGGACTGGGTTTGTATAGCCTATGGAGAGCTAGAATGTGTGATCGCCATGCCGAAAGCCCGCGATCTACAAGATCATTCTTTCAAGAAAGTGCAGCTTATATAAGAAGTGTGTACGCCGTGCAGGAACCTCCGCCTGACTGGATGCACTTGTTGGACGCATGTGTGTGTTTGCCCGAGTTTTAAGTGTGTAGCTATGTCCGCACTGTAATATACCTTCCACTTTATTTTCCATGCATTAAAGAAAAAAAAAAGTGGCTGTATGGCTGAGTGGCTACGGCGCTCGCTTTGGGATCGCGCGTTCGCTGGTTCGAATCCCGCCCGGGCTAGAATTTTTTTCTTTATATCACGTTTTTCTTTTTCTTTTTTTCCTCTCCATTTGCCAGCGTGGTCGTTTGAACCCCCGTGCCACGGCGGCAGCCGTGTTACCGGGCGCCGACGCGAAGCGGCGGTCGTTGGGGTGTTGCGGAGCGCAGCGTAGCAACACCCCAAATAAAAAAATACTGCTCCAGTCAGGTAGACTGCGCCCTCCCTGATAGTGAGATTATATTTGGATCATCAAAACAGTGATGCGTTTATAATACCACCGATCCCAACAGCAGGCTAGTCACCACCAGCCCAGCGTTTTCTCCGTCAACGCCTTCTCCGTTCCAACGGCGGCGGCTACAAACATGGTACGCGCGAGCGGCGCAGCGTGGCGCCAGCGGTCAAACGCTGTAACTACTAGCAATTGTAAATACGCCTCCCGGTGACACCTCGTTTGCTGCTACTACTGCAACTCCAAACACAACGTACGTCACGGTTGCCACTCCCCGCGATCCTGGCATATTGTATCCGCTGGCTAAGCATGTATCAGCTTGTTAGCCGCAACAACCACTGGGACCCTACCATAATGCTAGCGAATGTCCTCTTCTACTTGGGCGGAACACCTCGTGTCTGGTTCCGGACACACGAGAAGGAGATCTGTAGCTGGGACGCTTTCAAGGAGAAGCTCCGCGACCTCTTTGGAAATCCGAATGGTCGGCAGCAGGCTGCAAGAAAAGAGCTTGCTACCCGAGTACAGTCTTCCACTGAATCGTATGTCTCGTACATACAATACGTGCTAGCTCTTTGCCGGAAAGTCGACGGGAACATGGTTGAAGTTGACAAGGTTGGCCACGTTCTCAAAGGGATCGCGGACGACGCATTCAACTTGTTGATCTTCAACAATGTGTCCACCATCGACGTCATTGTCAAGGAATGCCTCCGTTTTGAGCTCGCCAAAAGCCGCCGCGTCATTCCACAGTTCTCCCGGCTCCCTAACACGGTTGCGACGTCGTCCTGCGTCGCCCTTACCGCTTTAACCCCTCCAATGAGACCGTCACGCGTATTGTTCGCCACGAGCTCCAGGCTGCCAGTCCTGCCACGTTCCATCCACGCCATCCACGCCCACTTGACCCCGCCATTGACCAAGCAGCCCGAGCGATCTGCCTCATTCAGGAGGTTGTGCGGCAAGAATTTGCGAACCTCGGTTTTCCTGCTGCATGCTCCGTCTCCTGACCTGACGCCTGACTGGTGCCGACAGCTGCGCCTCGCAGCGTCTGTATTCCAGATACCGCAACCCAACAGAGTGGAGAACTCCGGACGACAAGCCCATTTGCTTTCATTGCCACCGCATTGGCCACGTCGCTCGCCCCTGCCGCACCTCCAGGACATCGCCGTATTCGAGCTACTTTTCCCCGTCTCCTCGCCCATATGCCGACCCTCGCCGCTACTCGCCTCGCCGAATGCCTTCTAGCTCTCACGTATCCGTCGATGACAGTCATCCCACTCGTTCGCCGTCACCTCAGCGCCGATGGTCCCCGTCGCCCCAGCCACGCCGCTGTTCGTCGCCGACCAATTATGGACCCTCCCGGCCGGATAACTAGACCATGCCGCTCCTGGGGGTAGCGCTGCATTATCTTCGTCGTGTCAAAATCCTCCATTGACGCTCCCAACGCACTAGAACTTACTTGATGTCCACGTCGACGGTGTCCCTTTGACGGCGTTGATAGATACTGGAGCCCAGGTGTCCATAATGAGTAATAACCTCCGTCGTCGACTGAAGAAGGTCCTCACGCCTGCTACTAGCCGAGCCGTACGCGTCGCCGATGGCAGCACTGTTGCCGTCACTGGAATGTGTAGTTCCCGGATAAGTATCGCCGACCCCCACGTTCCAGTTCTTTTTACAGTGCTGACCAATTTTCCCCATGACCTAATCCTTGGACTATACTTTCTACGGCGCATTCAGCTTTGATCAACTGTTCTACCGGTACCCTTTGCCTCGAACTTCCTCTACTAGCGCATATTCGTGCTTAACAGACGAACAACTTTAGTACGACCGCCCTCGTCCGCCTGCCGCCTTCGTCCGCGTGCCGCCTAAAGCGTTGACTTTCGTCGATTTGCTTTCATCTTTCCCTGTGCCCGATGGTGATTACGTAGCTTCAGCTGTTCCTGATGTCCTTTTGATGCGCGATATCACTGTGCCCCACTCCGTCGTAACCGTCGCCGATAAACGGAAATTCCTCCACGTCGTCAATTTTGGCCTAACAAAGAAAGTTCTACCCCAAGGCATATCGGTTGCAACGCGGCGTGCTGTAGGATATGACCACGTCCCGGCGTTTTCAGTGGACGGCTGCTCCCATTCTTCACAATTTCCGCAGGATGCTATTTGCCTTGACGCAACCTTTAGTCCCATAATTGCTGCGGACCTATTGCCTGAACAAGCAGCAGCTCTATGTCGCCTTTTGGTTTCTTACCAAGACATATTCGACCTCAACAATCGACAATTGGGCCAGACTTCAATTATTAAGCATCACATAAATACTGGTGATGCCAGTCCTATTCATCGTCGGCCATATCGAGTTTCTGTTTCATGGCGTAAAGTTATTCAAGATGAAGTGCACAAGATGCTTGCCAAAGACATTGTTGAACCCTCGTCGAGCCCTTAGGCGTTACCCATTGTGCTTGTTAAAAAGAAATATGGCACGCGACGTTTCTACGTCGATTATCGTCATCTAAACCGAATTACCAAAAAGACGTCTACCCCTTGCCTCGCATTGACGACGCCCTCGAATGTCTCCACGGTGCCAACTACTTCTCATCAATAGACCTTCGGTCTGGTTATTGGAAAATTTCTGTGGATGAAAGGGACCGAGAGAAGACCGCGTTTGTCACCCCTGATGGTCTATATCAATTCAAAGGTATGCCATTCGGTCTATGCAACGCCCCAGCCACATTCAAGCGCATGATGGACTCTTTGCTTCATGGGTTCAAATGGTCAACATGCCTTTGCTAGCTAGACGATGTTCTCGTTTTTTCGCCTACGTTTGAAACCCACCTAGAGCGCTTATCAGCTGTTCTTCAAGTCTTCCGCGAGGCTGGGCTCCAACTAAATTCCTCGAAGTGTCACTTCGGTCGTCGGCAGATTGCAGTGCTGGGCCACCTCGTCGACACTTCCGGTATTCAACCAGACTCGGAGAAAATTCGTGCTGTCACGTCTTTTCCTGTACCTCAGTCTGTCAAAGATGTACGAAGTTTTGCAGGACTCTGCTCCTACTTCCGACGGTTCGTTCAAGACTTCGCAGCGATTGCCGGACCACTTACTGATCTTCTGAAGAAGGACGTGCCGTTTACGTGGGGTACCGCTCAAACTGCCTCGTTTGCCCACCTGACCAACATTCTCACCACGCTGCCTATTCTGGCCCACTTTGACCCGTCCTCCCCTACAGAGGTCCGTACCGATGCCAGTGGTCACGGTATCGAAGCCGTCTTAGCCCAACGCCAACAGGGACGCGATCGTGTTATCGCCTACGCTAGCCGCCTCACAGCAGCGGAGCGCAACTATTCGATTACAGACCGTGAATGCCTGGCTCTCGCCTAGGCGGTTTCTAAATTCCGCCCGTACTTATATGGCACGCATTTCTCTGTAATCAAGGACCACCACGCGCTCTGCTGGCTTTCCTCACTCAAGGATCCTACCGGCCGGCTTGGTCGCTGTGCTCTGCGGGTACAAGAATATTCCTATGCGGTAGTCTACAAGTCGGGCCGCCTACATCAGGACGCAGACTGCTTATCACGCTATCCAGTGGACAAACCACTCGCCGACCCTGACACCGATGCCGACGCTTGCGTTTTCTCGGTTTCTAAGCTGCCGCAAGTCGCCGACGAGCAACGCCGTGATGCCACCTTGAGCGCCATCATTGATCGTTTGGAATGTTCGCCTTCTGATTCGTCCCTTCATTTGTTTGTTCTCCGGGATGGTGTATTATACCGCCACAACGTCCGCCCCGACGGTCCTGCCCTACTCCTGGTCATTCCTCGGCACCTCCGGTCAGCTGTTCTCCAAGAACTTCACGACTTACCAAAGGCAGGTCACCTCGGCGTCTCCCGCACCTACGACCGGATTCGCCGACGATTCTTTTGCCCAGGCCTTGCCCGCTCCGTCCAGAAATACGTTGCGGCGTGTGATTAATACCAGCGCCGAAAAACACTATCGACGCTCCCTGCCGGGTGCCTTCAACCACTCGACATTCCTTCGGAACCGTTCTTTCGCGTTGGCTTGGACTTCCTTGGCCCTTTCCCTCTATCAACGTCTGGCAACAAGTGGGTCGCTGTGGCGACAGATTACGCCACGCGCTACGCCATCACCAGAGCGCTTCCAACAAGCTGCGCCACAGATGTCGCCGATTTTCTTTTACGCGACGGGATTCTGCAGCATGGAGCTCCACGCCAACTGCTCACTGACCGTGGTCGGACTTTCTAAAGTCATCGCCGACATCCTGCAGTCCTGCTCAACCAGGCACAAGCTGACTGCGTCTTACTATCCACAGACGAATGGTCTCATGGAGCATCTCAATCGAACCCTGACAGACATGCTTGCAAAGGAAGTCTCGTCTGACCATACTGATTAGGACATTGTCCTACCGTATGTCACAATTGCATATAACTCTTCGCGTCACGACACTGCCGCATATTCCCCGTTCTTTCTGTTGTTTGGGCGAGAACCCACCTTGCCATTGGACACATCCCTTCCATCCGCCGCAGCAGAGACCAGCGAATATGCACTTGACGCCCTCACCAGGGCAGCCCAAGCTCGCGAAGTTGCCCGCGCTCGCCTCCTGACTTCCCAAGAGAACGAACGGCGTTTGTACGATCGACATCACAGAGACGTTCACTTTTCGCTTGGATGCCTGGTACTCCTATGGTGACCGACTCGTCACGTTGGCCTGTCTGAAAAACTGCTGTCTCGTTATACAGGCCCATATCGAGGGCTGCGTACCGTGACTCCAGTTACGCATGAAATCGCCCCAGTCAGTACCAGTGCCTCGTCTGCCCCGCCTTTCACTGACGTTGTTCATGTAGCACGCCTAAAACCGTATTACCCTCCTGTTCCCACTGATATTTAGGCGCACCGGGACGGTGCTTCTGCCGCCGGGGATTATGCTACATGCATATTGCGTGTTT
>NC_051157.2:123866801-123894852 GCF_013339745.2 Dermacentor silvarum
TACCTTTCCACGGCGGGGGTGCAGCATCATTATACATGCGCGTTTCATCCCCAGGCAAACGGCCTCACTGAGCGAGCAAACCAGAGCATTCGGGCAAGGCTCGCTCCAAATACAAAAGTAGGACGGACAGGAGAGGCCGGTTGGGACGCCCACCTTCCGGCAGCTGTCTATGCGGTCAATACAGTGCTGCAGACCTCTAGTGGTCACGCCGTATAAAATCGTATATGGGAAGCTGCTCCAGCTGAAAGCGGTCCTCAGGCTAGATGCTCCCGTTAGCCTCACACGCCCTGACAGTCGCACAGTCGCCTGCCACAAGATCAGAGCTGCGGCAAAGGAAAAAACCACACAAGCGCAAGAAAAATGGAAGCGCTATTATGACCGCCGCCGTCGACCTGCCCCTGCGTACAACATCGGAGACGAGGTGTGGGTGCAAAGAGGTCGCAACTGTCCAGGCAAGAAGCTACTCGCAAACGTTTGAGGGGCCCTTCACCTTCACCAAGCGCGTAGGAGATAATACATGGCGCGTTAGCACCTCGGATCCAAGCTTTGGACTTGACCGGCAGAAAAGAAATAACTTCGCCGTGCACGTGTCGCGCCTCAAGAAAAGATTACGCCGATTGGACTGAACTGTCGTTTCTTTTTTGTTTGTCAGGTCCGCAGCGTGGCCGAGTGTGATGTGGAAGTGTCTCGGCTGCTCGGGCGAAGAGCGAGGTAGAGGAAGAGGAGGTGGGCAGATAATAGAACAGCTGGCCCAGAAACGGGTGCTGTCTCTGCGTCTCTCCTTTCACTACACAATATATATATTATAAAAGAGGTTTATTTGACGAAAGGCCGATGACGGGTCCAGCGTCTCACCGAGCACAATACACAATCTTTAAGCTCGAGCTTCTGCGTCAAGCGATGCTGTTGGCAATCCTGCTGCCTAAGTCCAGGCGTTCTGCTTCATTACAATATATATATATATATATATATATATATATAAGTTAAATAAATAAATAGGTCGTGCTAAATAATTAATGAACTTCAAAAATGTTATAACTAGATCAAAAGTTACACTGAGCAAATTGTAGAGCAACATGATTAACTGCAGATACAGGTTTCTGTCAGTATTGGCTACATCAAAGTGTTTTTCCAAGGGTGAAAGAAGCCCGTGAATAACCGCAAATTTGGCGCGTGACTGGGCACTCCAGGCACTTTGCATTGTTCGCGGGCTTCTTTCACGTTCGGGAAAACACTTTTATGTAGCACGTATTGGGTTACAGAATGCTGCAGCGGATGTTTTTCAGGTTGCTTTGCAATTTTCTCATTTACACTTTTCATCTAATTATAATAATTGACAAGTTGAATAAATAATTAACACTAAATATGTAATTTGGTGAAATGCAAGAAAATCTGAGTATTTCGAAGCAACGGCAAACAAAATTGCCTTGGTTCTGTCCAGCTACGTGGCATTTACTTATCTTTAAATTTTGGTGCATGATAGTTGGGATACCCCATGTGTGCGCACATGCACTATACATGCTCTTGTAAGGTCCCCCATCTCCTCTCGATCTCTTCCTGTGACCAGCTTGCAGCACCTTACACACATACAATTTTTAATGCATAAGCAGTTTTTGGCGTCCATCCCATCCCCGACACTTGAAAAGTGTAATGCCTTGTATCTGCACAAAAATGCCTAATTTGCAAAGTAAAGGCATTTATTCATTTTAATAGGGTAAATATAGATGAATGTTAGTTTTATAAGTGATAAGGAACAACTTAAACTAAACTAATAAATAAATAAATAATTGTTGATCCCTCTTTCACAGGAATCGGTAGAATACGAAAGTGAAATATGTTTTGACAGAAGCTGTTGCATGTTTATTGTAAGTGAAGAATTAGGTTGCAAGTAGCCATCTGCAGCACCCTGCCACTGCACAGGAATCTTCGACAATTGCCACACAAGCGAATGTCCGGAAACATTCCCTGAAGACACTTCATTGCATCCACCGGAGCAATGCGCAAATCCTCCATAAACCAGACGAGTTCGCAAACCATACAAGCGAAACCAAACGGGTCGATGGGAAATAGCTTCGTGAATTCACGGTGTGCTGCAGCGAAAGGCGTGCAATTTCCGGGTCGGCGACCATGTTGCAGGTTTGCTTGGCCCCCGGCCTCCTGTTGGCGAGCGGCGTCCTGCTGCCGAGTCGTTTCGGCCAAAGTACGAGCATTTTGGTCAGGCTCTGTAGTGTCTTATGCAGCCAGTTGAGGTGCGACGCGCTCAGCTTCAGGAATGCGAGTGGCAGAACTCGCAGCATGCGCTGTGAACGCGCGAAGGAGTTCTGCTTCACGCTGGCGTGTCTCTCACCAGACCAAAGCGAGATTTGCCCGTCGATGCCGTTGGCTTTCTGCGCCACTTAGCGCAGCAATTTTCTTAGTAGGTGCCATCGGAAGCGAAGCAGTAGGCGGTGCGTAAGCGCTGGTGATGCACGTTGAAGCTTCACTTCGTAGGTGACGAGACGTCACAGACTAACTTGAGGCAAAAGAAGAACCATGTGAGAAAAGTGCATCGCCACCTCAGCACCTCAGCAGGCCTACACTACCTACATGAGGCTATACCACATGGCAACCTTCCCCCCCCCCCCCCCCGCCCCTCCCGCTGCACTGAGCTGCTGTGAACCTCGCCCACGAGTCACCGGCGCACTTCTTCGCGCGATCTCCCGATAAGCGAGGCAGTCGCGCGCCCGTTCGCTCCGTTTGCAACGCCCGGCACAGGACAGGTTGTCCGCGTCAGTCAGTATATCTCGAAATAAAAACACGTATACAGCTGCGCTCAAAATTCAAAATTAGGAAGAATCCAAATCGTTTGTGAAGTTTATTGCGATAGCAATTATATGGACACTTCAACCAGATTTCTGCCGTCGGCGTCGCCGTCGCCGTGAGGTTCCCTATAGATAAAATCTTCGCCGAGTGCCGTATGCCCGAGCGGAAGCGTGAGGGGACGCGCGCTATCACGGAGAGCGAATGCACTCAATCTCCCACGCGCAAGCAAGGAAGCGGGAAGCCAGCGCCGGAGGGAGCGGGGGGGGGGGCACTTCCACTCTGCCAACAACCGCGCTCGTCGCTCGCTCGCACCGTCTCTTATCTCCACACGGCTCTGACCTTTATGCGCCGTGCATTCGCCGCTCAGTTTCCATTGAAGCGATAGACCACACGTACCTTCGCCGCTGCGGCGTATCCGCTTGCTGCCAGAGTTTTGACGGTCGTTGTCTGCAGTCATTCAGTGTGATCTATTCATGTTTGTTTGTGCGCGCTCACACCACGCTTGTTCATTCAGTTAGTAATAGTCGGGCCACATTTTCCAACGCACGCTACACATGCAATGCTGCCCGGATCGGCAGTGCAGCGCTACAGCTGTGTCCCTTCGCACGCGCTGCCCACGGGAAGCGCTTCTCATCAACACCACCGTTTCACACGCACCTTCTCGTGGTCATCGAGTCTCTCTTCATGTCGGTCTACTTAAGCCGCAGCACACCTGCTTACTTAATCAGCTCATGTTTACTACAATTCATATTGCTACCAAAGCCGCTCACCTTACTTCGTATGACATTGCTGTGTTGCTATCGCATTCATTGCTTCGCCCTTAGGGCGAAACTGTGACATTTTTTTATAAGCTTTGATAATTGAACACTGAGTCTACCGAAGCACTCACTGTCGGCGCTTGTTAGTGTCATGATGCAGTGCTTCGCTTCACCGCTCCAACATGGCGGTGCCGTCCCTGTCAAGAAAGTATATTTATTCGCTTCGGCCATCACATGCGCTACAGAAAGTTCATCGTGGACCCCAGCATAAAACACTTTCGTGTTAACAGGGAATACCCATAGGGATACATAGGGCTGCTTAGAACATGCATCGGGAAACTTAAAGTAGGGGTGGGCAAACTGATATTTGGAGGTTGGCCAACCTAAGTTGGTGATGGGCCAACCTAAATGAGTGGAGGGTCCAATTAAAATTTGGGGGCGGACCAACGTAAATTTGCGGTGGGTGAACTTGAAATTTGGATGTGGTCCAAATTAAATTTCAGCATGGGCCAACTTCAATTTGAGGGTGGGCGAACTTGAAATTTGGGGGCGGAACAACTTAGCATTGGTGGTGCGTCAGCTTAAATTTGGGTGTGGCTCAACTGAAATTTGGGAGCATGCTGATGCATACTTAAACAACTCCAGTGTAGTTTCTGCATTCTTTTCTACTTTAAAACGCCTGATGCTTAAGCAATAATAGGTGTATGATTAGGTATAAGCGAAGCCTGACAGTACCTATGAAAAACGCACTGTTTCTACATCAATTGAAAAAGTTAGCACTCTAATGTTGCTTACGCGACAAAATACAACATTATGTTTCTACTATAATACCGCAACGACAGGCATGATAGCATTTTTAGAGTAATACTAAAGTCGCATGACAGTTTCTCCTCTAAAAATGTAATTTAACAGCATTGTCACTGTATCCACCCTACTTTGTATACTAGAAATGGGATATGAGAAAGCAATATTTATTGTTTTTGCATTATATAAAGCAAATTTCAATTACTTGGTAAAGGTATAAACTCAAGTGTATGTTGATAGCAGCATAATGATGCGAAAGCAAATTCTTGAACAGATCGTAAACGCATGAGTAGTTCACATGTATTTGGGTGATATAGCTTGCCTGTAGAGCTGAACATATTCTAATAAAGAAGCACTGGCACGTAGTGTACGCTTTCCTATGAAAGCACTTTTTTGCAATATGAAAATATTATATATTACCATTTTGCGCTTCACTGCAGGTCCCCAATCAACACATCTGTCGAGTGGATCTATTATGACCGTTATCCCGAGTACCTGCATGTAATATTGAAATCTTGTACTGGATCCTTTGTGTGGACTGTAACAGATGGCATAACAAGTCCTTTTCCAATCATTGCACACGTTTCCGTTCCTGTAATAGTGACAGGAGAGCTAACACCAAGGATTGTAGAATTTGATCTGAACAATTTGACAACTACCGTACAGAAGATAGAAAAATGGAATCACAACAGAACACGACTGGGCCCGAAAAGCTTGCTAAGGGTAAGAGTGTGACGACCACATTGAAAGTGCATATTCACTTACTAAACATGATTTTCAAGCGCAGGCATCCAGCATTGCCCAGTTATAATACTATTGTTTTCTCGCAAACCTATTAATTTGTGCTTTTATACCGGCTCTTGTGGCAGTGGGCTGCCTAGTTAATTTCTGCTCATTTCTTTGGTTCTCAAGCATTGGTAAAATTAATCTTTACTACTACTGTTAGCACAGTTTCACCTACTGCGAAGATATTTCCAGTGATAATTTTAGCAGTAGCAGTGCTTTCTGTAGTACTATTACAAGTAATTTGAGGTTGTGCTGCTACAATAATTATAACAAATAAACAATGACAAATAAACAATGGTATAACAAATAAACAATGATGATATTGATACACTGTAACACTGCTATATTTATTATTGATGAAAGTTGTTAATATTCCATTCTATGTAGTTGTCAACTTTCGACACCTTTAATGCGTAAGCATTTTTTGGCGAGTAGTCCAGTGCCATCACATAAAAAGTGTAATCCCTTGTATCTGAACGAAAATGCGTAATTTGCAGAGTTAGGACATTTAATCTTTATTATAATGTAAATATATGTGATTGGTAGCTTTATAAGCGATAAGGAACAACTTAAACCAAAATATGAAATAAAAAGAGAAGACCCATATACACAGATGGCGCTCCTTAGAAAATTAATCAGGAAGGTTATGGTAGTAGGGGAGGGCCAACTTGAAATGTGAGCGTCGGCCAACCTAAATTTGGGGGTGGGCTAACTTGACCTTTGGACATGAGTCAAATTAAATTTTGCAGTAGGCCAAGTAGAAATTTTACTCTGGGCCAACTTGATTTGGGGTTGGGCTAATTTAAAATTGAAATTTGGGGATAGGCCAATATAAAATTTGGGGGTAGGCCAGCTTGATGTTGGGGGTGCGCCAGACTAAATTTGGGTGTAGGCCAACTGATAATTTGGGGGTGTGCCAATCTAGATTTGGGGACGCCCAACATAAATTGATGGTGTGGCATCATGAATTTGGGGTGGGCCAACTTAAAATTTTGACCTGGTCGAACCTAAATTTCGGCATATCAACTTGTGAAAATACGGGGGATGCGGGAGATGGCGATTCAAGGCGATGAGTAACACGAGAACAATGTGAGAGGAGGAGCCAACGTTTCAACAAGTGGACTTGTCTTTTACAAGGCAACATATGCTCTCCTCGGCACACTATGTATAGGTACTGCTCTTCTAAAGGAGAGAGAAGCTAAGGCGGGTTGGCGAGGTAACGGGCGAGAGTGTGTTAGCGGCGAGGGTGTATAATTCAAAAGAAAGATAATGCGCTGCTGACAGTCGGTGGAGGAATTTGAGGCAGGACCGTGTGTTAGCTGTTTGACATGTCATTGTAGGTTCCTCTTTTCGTGGAAGAGGCATGGACGACAGGGAGGGGGGCGGCTATTTGTTTTGATGGAGGTCAGTGAACTATCGTGCCTCTGAAAGAGAGAATAAAAGTAACCGAAGAGTGCTGGTGGAAAATAAGGATAAAGATATAAATAAAAGAACGAAAGGAATGAGTGAAGGGAAATGGAGGTTGGAATATTTTTGACAATGCAATAAAAGAAGAAAGCTAAGCAACTCAATGAAAAATAACTAGGTGCGGTTGCCTATAATTTGAAGTTCAGCAAGAGATTCTTATGTTCCATTTGAAACGTTCATGCCTATTGGATGCAATGTCCGGAACTTATGGATAAAGCACGATTCTGTATGTTTTCTGTTTCGCGCAGAACGGAAATTTGACTGTAGTATTTAGAGCTTAAGTTCATCAAAGTTATGACCTGGTTGGTTGAAATATTGGGCGACGGCGTTGGGGAGCTTTTTAGATTTGTCTGTGCGGTGTTCCTTTAACCTGACTTTCATTGGTTGTCCCGTTTCACCGATATATTGTTTCTTATAGAAGGAACACTCAATCATATAAATTACATCGGAACTAGTACAAGTAAAGCTAGTTTTCACTTCGTGTGTATAGCTATTTGCAGTGCATTTTATTTTAAGATCACTTTGGAGGTGCTTGTAGGCTTAGCACCTGGGCCGAGAACATGGTTTTGTTACGAGGTAATGATGTTGGCTGACTTTTGCATAAACAAACGTCTTTAAAATTCCTATTGTGCGGATAGATAACCCTTGGTAAATCCGGGAACATATTTCTGAGACATTCGTTAGTTGATAATATTGGGTGGTATTTTCGTAGGATGTTGTTTATGTTTCGGAGGGCATTAGAACATTTTATCATGAAGGCTGGTGGTCTAGCAGATTCTGGTGTGGTTGTTTCTTAGGGAATGCCGACTACCTCTATAATCTTGACGCGATGTCATAAGCCCGGTCGAGAGGAATTTGTGGATAGTTTCGTTCCGCTAGCTTTACTTCAAGACATAGCTGAATGGACCATTGGCATCAAGCAGGCGTGCAAAAAGGTTGAGGAGGAAATATAATTGGATTAGGAACAAGACTGGGTTGACATCCACATGAGACAACAGTGGTAAATAGAAAAAGAGGCAGAAACCGAGGTCGCCCTAAAAAGTGGCAATTGTAACCTGAGAAGGATCATAACAGCTCCTAACACGGAAATTGAGAGGCATGCCCAAACACTAAACAGACAACACTGGAACAACATCTGCGATAAACAAGACGGGTACGTCACCACCTGGAAACTATTCAGACACCTCTTGAACTCGGACAACACCAAAGCTGAGACCAGGAGAAAATGCAAAGACTAACACACAATTTCCAGGGGTTGGTGGAGGATATGATCAACCAGATAAAAGAGAGGTACACAGGGGAAACAAGCAGCGAAAACAACGAAGAGCTAGACCAACTAATAACCATATGGGAGGTCCAAGCTGCCTTAAACAAGCTCAGAGGAATAACCGCTGCTGGATCAGATGGGGTCAACAACAAGATGCTTAGAAACCTCAACGACAACTCCCTCCAGCAAGTAATGGCATTCATGCAAATGAGTCGGAAGCGGGGGGAGATACCCTGGGAGTGGAAGAGAGCAAATATAGTTCTCATTCCCACACCAGGGAAAGAACTCAAACTGGAGAACCTTAAACCAATATCGCTGACCTCCTGTGTAAACTAGCTCCTGGAGCACATCATACAGAACAGGCTCAATGGATACTTGGAAAGTAAGGAACTCTACCCAGACAGCATGATTGGATTCATACAACTATCCACAAACCACGTAATATAACTCAAAGAACGAGTATTGGAGAGGAAAACTAGCGACTCGAGAGTCATAGTGGGACTGGACATCAGCAAAGCATTTCACAACGTCAAACACCAAGCGATCATGTCACATCTCATTCACCTAAATGTAGGAAGCAAGCTATACAACTATAGCAAAAGCTTCCTCACGAACTTAACGGTGAACATAGAAATCGAGGGCACAATCACAGAAAACATTAAGCTATGGAACAAGGGAACATGGCAGGTATCAGTCCTATCCCTTACACTCTTTAGTATTGCAATGATCGAGCTGCCAGAATAACTCAGAAAGCTAGAGGGCATCTGCCACACTCTATATGCTGACAACCTCAACCTTTGGGTGGACAGACGGGGGGGAGCGATGGTCTAATAGAGGACACCCTACAATGGGCAATCTGGGAAACGGAAAGCTATCTGAGACCCATAGGGCTAAAATGCTCGCCGGAAAAATTGGAGATGCTAATCATGAGCAAGCTGCAGGTCAATATCGAGCTCCTGGTTAACAACACCCCGGTCCCAAGGGTGGACAAGACCAGGATACTGGGTATGTGTATACAAGAAAATGGGAGAAACACCGAAACAATAAACATACTAGAAGCCCCAACCAACCAAACTTGCAGGCTTCTCAAGAAGATGGCAAACAAGAACGCGGGGATGAAGGAGGCGAACCTACTTAGGCTTGTCCACTATTTAATCGTTAGCCGAATCACCTTCGCTATCCCTTCCTTAAATACAATTTACGCAGACGTGTACAAGGTAGACGTCCTCATCAGGAAAGGTGTCAAAACTGCCCTAGGCTTACCAGCGTGCACATAAACCGAGACAATCCTCAGTCTAGGAGTGTCAAACACCCTACAGGAAATGTGCGAGGCAAACCTCTCGGCACAATATGTCAGACTAACTCGTAGCAAAACGGGAAGATCCATCTTAAGAAACTGGGCCACCAAAACCTAGAATCACGAGAGGTGATAACTGCCATTCCCAAAGAAATTGCCAAACAGGTTAAGAATACCCTCCATTCCAAGAAACATGCACCCCATACACAACGAGGAACGCAGATAAAACAGAGCCCAGCAATTCCAAAGCTCCCTCTTACAAAAACAAAGGGTAGTGTACACCGATGCGGCAGAGTACCCAGAAGGGCCGACAAAGGCGAGCTAATCTCGAGCTATAGCGTGAGACACTCTTCAACAGAGGAAGTAGAGATGGCGGCGATTGCCATGGCAATCACAAACCCATCAACCAGAATCATCATCACCAATTCTCAAACTGAAATTAAACCTATGACTCCGGTAAGGTGTCCAAGAAGGCCGGCAAAATTATGCAAGCCAACAAGGACAACGTACCCAACCACCTGATTAGAATAATACGGGCGCCCGCCCGTAGTGGACTCACACGGAACGAGATCGCGAACGAAGTCACCTAAGGACTCGCAGACCGAGCCGAAGTGCAGGCAGACTACTCCCTGTCCAAAAAGCGAGACTCAACCACATACAGAGAAATTCTAGAGCACTATAGTGTGGGCAGGAGAACCCTCCCTGCCCCCCATAGATCTCTCAAAAAGAAGGAAGAAGTAAGCTGGCGAAAACTGTAGACGAGTACCTTCCCAAACCCGTATATCCTACACAAATGGCATCCTGAGGTGCACTCTTCTAAATACAAAAACTGTGAAGGCATAGCGACCCTAAATTACATGCTCTGGGCTTGCCCAACACTAAATGGTCTACATGGGAACAAAGAGTCATGGGGATCCTCCCTCCATAGCCAGGAAGAACAAGCCCAAAAATAAGTCATCGGTCAAGCCCAGGCCGCCGCCGGAAGCCATCTGTTTCCGGCCGGCGTCTAGGGGGAGGGGGGTGGCAGACGGTGAAAGGGGGAGCCGCGTCTCACCCCAATCGCCCATACTCTCTGGCGGGTGCAAAAAAAGTGCTTTCTAGTTCTCCCCAAAGCCGCCGCCGAGCATTTCAACCAACCAGGTCATAACTTGGACTAACTGACACTCTAAATACTACAGCTACATTTCTGTTCTGCACGAGACAGAAAATATTGAGAATTGTACCTCATCCATAACTTCCGGACATTGCAACCAATAGGCAGGAACGTTTCAGAGGGAGCTTTAGAATCTATTCGCTATACTAAACTTCAAAGCATAGGCAACAGCAATTAGCTATGTTTCATAGAGTTGCATAGCCTTTTTTATTATTGGATTGTCAACAGCATTCCAACCTCCCTTTACCTTCACTCATTCCTTTCGTTCTTTTATTGATATTGTCAGGATGTTTATTTACAGGATTGAGAGGTCGAACTCCGTGCGGCAGTCAGAACCCTGCGAGCAATCAGGACAAGCCCCGTGCGTAAAAGCGCTGGTGATGCGCCTGACTGACCGGCACTTCTTCGTCGTATTTGATACGCTGGAGATGCATCTGGCTAACCGGCACTTCTTCTTCGTTACATTTGTCCCCCGGAGAAAAAGACGCCATCCTGGCGATCTAAGCATAGGGTAACATAGAGGGGTCGTAGAAGGGCTTGAGCCGATCTACGTGAACAGTTTCGCGACAGCGACGGCACTGATCAGAAGACGGTGACACAGGCTCGACGACATAATTCACGGGGGAAGTTTGTACAATTAGACGGTAAGGTCCATGATATCTTGGGAGCAGCTTAGAAGAAAGGCTGGGAGCCAAAGGTGGAACCCAAAGCCAAACCGATGAATCGAAAGGGAAGCTAGGGGTAACAGAGCCACCACGACGAAGCTTCTGTTGTGTCTGATCTGCGGTGGTAAGACAACGGGCGAGTTGTCTGCATTCTTCAGCATGCTGCGCAGCTTGAGATACAGGAACACATTCCGATGAATTAGGCTGGTAGGGTAGCGTAGTATCGATGGTGCAGGAAGGTTCTTAGTCGTTGGAGGTGAGTCGAGAAATCAGGTGAGAAGACAACGACATCATCTAGGTAGCACAAACACGTTGCCACTTGAGACCGCGCAAGATACTGTCCATCATACGCTCGAACGTAGCGGGCGCATTACATAGGCCGAATGGCATGACATTAAATTCGTATAGTCCGTCCGGTGTAACGAAGGCAGTTTTGGCGCGGTCAGCCTTTGCCATGGGGACTTGCCAATATCCAGACCGCAAATCCAAAGAGCAAAAGAACTCGGCACCTTGCAAACAGTCAAGAGCATCGTCTATGCGCGGTAGGGGATATACGTCTTCGCGCGTAATTTTGTTAAGACGTCTGTAATCAACGCAGAAGCGAATAGAACCATCTTTATTTTTTACGAGGACAATAGGCGATGCCCACGGGCTACGGGACGGCTGAATCACGCCATGCCGAAGCATATCACTCACTTGTTCGTCGATGACGCGGCGTTCAGAAGCTGAGACACGGTAAGGTCGCTGCCGGAGTGGGGCGTGTGAACCAGTGTCGATGCTGTGCGACACTATGGTGGTGCGGCCGAGAGAATGTCGATGGCAGTCGAAGGAGGCGGTAAATTCGCGTAGCAGGCTGACAAGTCGAGCGCGTTGTGTGGTTGTCAAATCACCGGAGATTGACGGAGGGAAGCACTCCAACGGCGGTCGAGTCGCATTGTCGAGCGCAGTGAGGGATGTCGAATGTGCGGCGTCGGGAGCATCTTCTTCTTCTTCTTTCTGGGGTTAAAGTGCCAAAACCAGTTTTCGATTATGAGGCACACCATAGTGGAGGGCTCCGGATTAATTTTGACCACCTGGGGTTCTTTAACGTGCACTACAACGCACGCACACGGATCGTCGGCATGGGCCGAGATGATTGAAGGGTTCGGCTTCGAAGTTCCAGCATTGATGGAGTCGTACCCCACACTCTCCACCAAATGTCAAGGTGTTTATTGACAGGTCTCAGAGGTCGAACTCGGTGCGGCAGTCAGAACCCTGCGAGCAGTCAGGACAAGCCCAGTGCGTAAAAGCGCTGGTGATGCGCCCGACTGACCGGCACTTCGTCGTATTTCATACGCCGGAGATGCACCTGGCTAACCGGCACTTCTTCTTCGTTACAATATATCTACCCTTTTCACCACGAGCACCATTTTTCTGCCACTACTCTCTCTCTCTCTTTCGGAGACACGATAGTTCACTGACCTCTAACACAGCAAATATCCCCCCTTGCGGTCCTCCTGGCCCCTTCCACGAAAAGAGGATCCTACAATGACACGTCAACCGGCTGACACACGGTGATGCCTCAAATTCATCCATGGACTATCGGTAGCACATTATCTTTCTTGTCAATTCTATGCCCTCGCCGCTATCACACTCTCGCTCGTATCCTAACCCCCTCCCCCCACCTT
Organism: Dermacentor silvarum; assembly: GCF_013339745.2. Lineage (NCBI taxonomy): Eukaryota > Metazoa > Arthropoda > Arachnida > Ixodida > Ixodidae > Dermacentor > Dermacentor silvarum. Next base: position 123,879,468 of record NC_051157.2, read on the forward strand.
ACCTTCTCTCTCCTATGTAGAAGCGCACGTATATACACTGTGCCAAGGAGATCGTATGTCGCGTTGAAAAAGACAAGTCGAAACGTTGGCTCCTGCTCTCACCTTGTTCTCGTGTTTCTCATCTCCATATGAACTTGAAATGTGCACGTTGTCCAACGCCAACTTAAATTTAGAGGTGGGCCAACTTGAAATCAGCGCCCGTGCTTGACGTTTTTTTTTACAGTTTTCATCCTATTTGTCATGTGTCTTGTTAAGTGAAAGTTTGGGGACGGGTCAACTTAAATTTGGGGGTGGGCCAACTTAATGTTTTTGGGAGACCCAATTAACAGAAATTTAGGAGTATGCATATTTAGACAACTCAAAATGTAGTTTCTGCATTCTTTTTTTTCTCCTGTATTAGTTCGGAGGATAACCCTGCAGAACCAATGAAAATTTTGCATTACCTACATTGTTTCTTCTCCTGTGTCTAGATTACTTCTCGATAGATGTGTATATTGTGACGTCATTACCAGCTGACATCTGTATTGAGTTCTTACATTATGATAAACATTTCATTTATGTATGATTCCCGACTTGTCATTCTCAGCCGTATCTTTTTATTGTACACAAAGAAGTTGAGCTTCTATACTTGAGTATTGAATCTGTAAACTAATAAAATGACAAGATTTTTAAAATTTTTATTTCCAGAGATGCAAGTTCATAGCCAAGGTGGGCTTCGACGGTTATTTGGAATATTCTGACAAGCTACCAGGTGAAACAATTGAAACACCGCATGCAGTAGGAGTGGGAATTCTCAAAGACATCAACAAAGGACTCGAAAGCCACGACGACGACAAAAAATTGACATATTATGTGCAAGGCTTATATCAAGAGAGCATATACTGTTTCGATAACAGTAATAAATGAAACTTTAACAGTTTTCAGAAGTCAGCGGGCCGTTTCCTCACAAGAACTCCCCGTTCGGTGTTTATCCTTCTATGCCTATTTACGAGATTACTAGGTGAACAATTTATAGATTCGAAATATTTGAGAACAATATGCCACAACAGCGCTGGCACGTTTCGTCATACTAGCGTTCTGACCGCGAGTTTTCGCGGTCATTGAGCGAGATGTGTTCGTGTTTGCTTGTGCCGCGTGACACCGTGCTTGTCAATTTAGTTAGTATGCCCATGTTCCCAAGTTTATACTGCCGATAAAGTACTATCCTTACTTCGTAGAGCTGTCCACTCATTTGCTATCGCAATCGATGCTCCGCCTTTCGGGTGAAACTGCTACATTTATTGTTGATTCTCTTTAAGCCACCAGTAACTATAAATAAAGTGTTTTTCCACTAGCGCAGAACGCATGCACAAAAAGCCGGCGGTTATTTTATCGCACGTAATTTCACTCGCAGGCATTCTTGGCCTCATTGTTTGCATTTTGAAATAAGCATTCTCAACTCGCTTTATCAAAACTGACATAACATGTGACCTTACGGTGAAATGGGACCTCTGCTGCAGAGCACAGCAGCGTGGTGCTCTAGTGATTAGGCCATGACTGTACTTTATTTCTTTACTTAATAAAAATATGAGTAATGTAGCGCGAACATTATTTACGTTATATTTAGACACGGGCACAAAATAAACAAATGCAGACATGCTACATAGTCCAATTAAAGTTGAAAAATCGGCGAAATAGATGCGTCCAGACGCGAAATCCACTCAGGAACGGGATTGAAGCTTCAAACCACACTGCGTATTTGAGCAGCCTCGTCTCGAAGGAAAAACCATGTCGTGCCAGGTAATTCGGCATGTCTGTTAATCATTCAGATTCTCTATAACGAATAAAGGCCTAATAACACAAATAAATTATATCGTGTATTTTTTATTGTACTTTTCAACGAAAGGAACGGAACACCGAAAAATGTGAGAGCACGTCCTCTTTTCATAGTGCCTTGTAATGTGTCCCCTAAAAATTGCAGCAGAAATCACCTAACGGTGACTGTTGACAGTTATGCGATAAAGATTTAAGCAAAGCGGCGACACACCGTATTGGTGAACTCGCATTTAATAAAATTATCTGTTGGTCATTCTGAGACTTCCGATGCTTCGGCTATACAGGGTTTGTCCGAAAAGTAATGTCAGTCATTGTATTGTAAAGCGACTATACGTCTCAGGGTGCTAGCACCGGTTGGGATTGGTGGAGGGAGAAATTAGTTTACGACGCGCGGTCGCTCTGTCGTCTGCTACCATCTGGAGAGTAAGAACAGGCTTTTCCGTGAATATCATTTTCATTTCCCGCGCAAGCCGCAATGCAGCGCTCGTTGGAACAAAGGGTTGCCTTCAAGATTTGTGTGAAACTCAGCATGTCCGCAGTGGAAATATTTCCTATGATAACGACGGCCTTTGGTGAGAATTGCTTGTCAGAACGTCGTCTACCAGTGGCGCTTGAAAACTCCCATCAAAGGACATGATTTCGGGACAGTGTACAAAGTCAAAGAGGCTTGCAGCAAGGCTCTAAAGGACATTCAGGAGGAAGCTTCACGTGACTACCTGAGATGCCTGGAAATCTCGCTGGAAGCGATGTATCGACGCAGGAGGAGTCTATTTTGAAACCTTTTAATGTGTTGTACTGATCTGATCAATAACTTTTTTTATCCGACTCACTGACATTACTTTTCGGACATACCCTGTATGCGACATATAGTCTCTCCCATATTGTCCCAGTTTGGTATGGCGCTCACTCGCCAAGGTCGCCCATGGGCGTCATAGACGACTTATGACGACGACCCACTGACTGCGACGGAATGACCAAGAAGCAATGGCGCTGATGGAACGACAAAGGCGGCAGGACTGGCGGCAGCATTACAATATTGAGGTGACGATTCTGAAATGATGATAGTGGTATTACTACGACAGCGTGACAATGATGACATGCAGACAGTGCGATGGCGTCCAATGTATACGACAACCCGATGCCGAAACTAGAAAGACGACGGCTCCATGGCAACAAATTCATGACAAAGACTCTCTGACGACGACATAATGATAGCAAGAGTATGAAAACGGTGGTACAATCGTGATTAAATAAGTACAGCATGATTACTATAGAATTAGGAATTAGGGAAAAGGAACGTTGCGAATGATACAACGAAGCCAGCATGGCGACGACGGCATGACCACAATGGTATGTTTCTGAAGTGACGACCACGGTAGAACGACAGCATGGGGAAGGCAGCATGAATACCATAAAATTACGACGACTTTGTGACGACGATGGCGTGACAAGAACGGCATAACGATAGGCGGATGACCTAATTAGAAAGAAGTGAATGCAACAACCACGATGGCATAGCGACGACGGTCTGCCAACGAATGCATGGCGATGATGGTATGACAATGATGCAGTGATGACGATGGCATGGCAATGGTATGTTGACATCGGGACGACGACATAGCGTGACGACCACTGTATCGCGAAGTTAACATGCGGTCATAGAATAACCCATAGTGCATCACGACGATGGTATCACAATGAATGCCTGCCGACAGTGGCGGCCTGTATGAGAACGGATGCACGACAGCGCCTTCCTGATGATGACGCAATGATGAAGATTTCATCACGATGGCGGCATAATCAAGATTGAATGACGAAGGCATGACTGCGCTAGAATGACAGAGAATGAATGACGTCCATTGAACGACAACGGCAGCATGACCATGACGGAAATCAGTTGACTTTTCTGAAGTGATGATGGTGGTAAAACGATAGCGTGACAACTACTAGATTACGACAATAACTTGACAACGACTGTGCGACGACGATGGCGCGACTATGACGGTATGAAGAGGATGGGCTGACGAAGTTAGATTGTCAAGGATGGAATGACCCCGACGGCATCACGACGCCGGTAAGGGAGCGAATGCATGACAGTGATTGTATGATGACAACTGCATGACGACGACGCAATGTCGACGATGGCATGAGAAAAGTCTAAGTGCTATAGCATGAGAACTAGACGACCACGACATTCCGACTACTGCATCCCAAAGGCTGTATGGCAGACGATGGCGTGACGACTACTGGCGTGAAGAAAGTTGGCTGACAAAGCTGGAGTGACAGCGATACAGCAACAGCATCACGCTGACAGTAAGATAACGAATGGATCTCAACTGTATGATAACAATGACGTAATGACGACGGCATGACGAGTGAAGAAGATGTAATGAAGAAGATGTACCAACCATGACGGCATTACGACGACAGAATGACAGCGAATGCATGGCGACAACTGCATGACGGCGATGTCATGATAACGTTATGAGGGAAATGGGAAAACAACGAGCGCATGACGACGATAGCGTGATAACGACTGCCATTAAAAGAGTCAGCAGACGATGTATTGAGGGACGGCATTAGGTGTGACAGTGGTGTGACGACAACTGGCATGACAACACTGGTGTGACCACAATGGCATGACGAGAGGCGGATGACGAAGCTGGAATGACAACGATGCAATAACTACTGCGGTATCACGGCCTAGAGCTGAAACCAAGTCGCCTTAGACTATTAGTTAACTTGGGCCACTAGGTCGGCGTAGAAGACATTCACGACGACGGCGGGACGTGAATCAGATGAGGCAGCTGGAATTACGACGATGGAACGACCGCGATGCTATCACGACCAAGAGCTAAGACCTACTGGCGCAAGCTGGTAGTCAACTTGGGAAACTGGTTCGGCGTAAGCGGCTAGATAGATAGATATATCGATAGATAGATGTATCAATCAATCAATCGATCAAAGTTTATTTCACCAGAAAATTCTGGATGGTCTTCAGGGCTAAAAGCTGCTCTAGGCAGCTTGACTGAGTCCCTGAAGACCCTTACATCGGCAGCATACGACGTTCACAGCACATATATGCATATATGATCACAATTATAACATACGTGAGTAACACTGTGCAAGGTTTACGTACAAACGTACAGTATACAAAGTTTACGTAAGGATTACTTCAAGTTAACATACACAGGTAAAGTAGGATTCGCATCGAATGTTTAATACAGGATAAACACCATCGCATAAGAAATTTTGACTGCAAAAAATAAAATAAAAATAAAATCGTGGTATTTAACACGTTTCACAAACAATAAAGAGTAAAAATAGGACTGATAGCAGACATCGCGTAACGATGACAAGACCAAAACAAAATGCAATAAGTACAGGATATGCATAAAACTACGCAAACAAGACACATGCACGCCATTCCAAAGATTACTATGCGACAGCTGCTTACAACATTGATGCGAAGAACTGACATAGCTGCCGGTGTGTAGCAGTAGTTAGTTCAGGAAATTCATTTAGAATGGTGTGCCGTAAAGTAATTCATTCACAATTGGTGTGTCGTAAAGTAATTAACTAAGAAGTTCATTAGTCAATTTTGTGTTTTTATTCATTATGTGTTTCAGTTTCTCGTGCTATTATTGCCCGCCTCTTCAAATCACCCAGCTCAAGGATAAGAATTATGCTACCTGCCAACGGCGATTTTAAAAAATTCCGTAAAGCTTCATTTTGAACACACAACCATTTCCCCGACAACCTGGATCACTGGGCATAGCGCGTCGTGCTGCTATGCTGCGTTAACAAGATTCGAAACCAAACATGTGACCTACTTGGGTGGCTCAGTATGTTTCAGTGTGTATACTCAATGTATATGGTATATGCATATGGTATATGCGGTATATGTGGTCAATGTATAATGGTATATGTGCCGCTCTTAACTGAAGGTCTTTCACGCCGACATGGGTCATTGTAGATGCGGGAGTGGGCAGGTACCTCCGTTCAATAAAACTCTTAACACCGAATTGGGGTACTGCGTATGTGCCGCTCGGTATGTGCTGGTGTTTCGTGAACCTATGTGCTGCAGAATTGGCATGGTGACAGAGTGCGATAAAATCGTCGGTGTACGAAGTGTACGACTCGCCGATGGGTTGTTTGCGAGCATCGAGTGTTTTCTTCGCAATAGCGGAGCCAAGCGGTGGCATGCGATTACTCACCGATGATGCGGTTTGAAGCGGGTCCAGTCAGGGAAATCGATCTAAATGTTTCGTAGAATCAGGTTTTGCAACAGCCGTTAGATACAAAGAGAGATGGTGGAGCTTGATGAGATTGTGCCACCGGTTAGCAAACTTACTGGTTCGTGATTGTCCAGCCAGTACACAACATCTTCACCGTGAAGATCAGTGGACACATGACCATCAGGATGGTAGCCCCTGATGATCAGAGAATTTGCGGCTTGCAGTTTTGGATTACAAGGGTAATGATTTAAGTGTTGGGCTCCTCAGCCAGTGACATGATGGCGGTGCAAGCGGCGACCTAAACGAAGTTTAAGGAAGCAGACCGGGTGTGCAAAGGACGCGTTCGGAAAAGCATCTGCACCACTAGTGATCTAACACTAAGGTTGATCGTGCTATTTGGCGCTACATTCTGCGTTCTGCGGCAGTAACCCCCTGGACGTATAGACTGGATCGCTATGAGCGCGTAAGTGGCCACAGCACAGGGGATCCGCGATTATGTTGGCTAACTGTGTGTTCAACCTACAAGGCACGGCGAAGGTGTGGTGTGATAACGACGAGGAAGAACTTAACGACTGGGACACGTGCAAGCAGACGCTGAGGGACTTGTTCGGCCGTCCCGCCGGGCACAAGAGCTCCGCCAAGAAAGAACTTGAAACCCGCGTCCAATCGGCCACAGAATCATATGTCTCTTACATCCAGGACGCGCTGGCTCTGTGCCGCAAGGCGGACAGCTATATGGCCCAGTCAGAAAAGGTTTCTTATGTACTGATGGGGATCGCTGACAATGCTTTCAACCTGCTCACTTGCGAAAATTGTGAGACAGTACAGGACATCATAAAAGAGTGGCAACGCTTTGAGTAGACCAAGAGCCGTGGCATTGCAACGCCCTTCGCACGTCTGCCGAACACAGATGCGACATCCTCTTGTGACGACAGGCTAGGAATGCAGCGACCACCATCATCAGACGACCTGACACGGATAGTATGGCGACAACTTCATGTTATTGCTCCTGCAACCTTTCTTTCCCACCCGAGTGAGCCGAACCACATGCCTACAGTACCATTTGTGCAGGCAATAGTACGCGAAGAACTCGCTAATCTTTGAGTTCATTCTGTAAGCGCCGTTGCCACTTCACAGCTCTCTAATGCTACTCGCCCATATAATGGTCAACTGTGTCCTGCACACTACCTGAAATTGAGCCGAGTGGTGAACCGCAGACGATCGGCCAATCTGTTTGGCCTGCAGGCGTATCGGTCACGTTGCTCACCATTGTAATAACCATACTGTCTCCCCCACCCCCGCACTGACTGCCATTCACCAGTTATTATCGCCCCGAACAGAGCATGCGTCCACTTTGAAGTGCACCAGCCAAACAATGACGCTCAGTGCCGCTTGGAACAGTCCCACGTCGTCATTCCAACGTCACCAGTGCCGTTCGCCACGAGCTCGTCGGCTATCGCCGCAGGCTCGTCTCCCGATGCAGCCCCGATGTCCGTCTGCGAAAAACTAAGCGATGGAAGCTCCCAGAGGTAACGCTGCATTGACTGCTCGACCGCGAAACCCTCTCATCACTTTGCCGATTAACCAAAACTTGATGAACGTTGTTGTTGCTGACGTCAGTGTCCAAGCACTCACTGACAGCGGCACGCACATATCCATAATGAAGGCTCAATTGCTTCGAAGGCTGAAGAAAGTGCTCACACCCGCTGCATCACGCACTCTCGGCGGCGCCGATGGAGGAATGCCTACTGTGCTTTGTACATGCACTGCTCGCATCGACATCGCAGGGCGCCTAACCACCAGTCACGCAGCCACGGTTATGCTCTGCCGAAGACATCCGCCTGTCGCCTCAAGTCACTACGTACGTCTCTGTAATGTCGTTTCCATCTGTTCCTGACGGCGCCTACGTACGTGCTTATGTCCCAGTGCTGACATACTGCTTGAAAGGAATTTGGCCGTTCACCATACCATGCTCACCATTACAGGCAATCATACTCCACTCCCTCTCCTCAACTTTAGCTGCTCGACTGCAAATTGTTCCCAGAGGCATGTCTTTGGGTGACATCTTGCCAGTCAGCGATTGCGAGATATCTGCGCTTTAAGACGAAATTCCGCCGCCTTCTACAGGAACCTCTGATTCACCGACTCTAGTCACATACTAACTTAGCAAGATGATTGCACCGGACGTCCTTCCTGCACCATACGTCCTCCCGGTCTCTTGGAAACTTAGAGCGGCATGTTTGACTTTGACCGTCCGCCTTCTGGCCAAGACATGGGTGGTCACCTATCGTATTTACACCGGAGACGCCAATCCTATACGCCGTCGTCCGTACCGTGTTTCACATGCCGAATGACAAGTGATGCAACGAGATGTCGATAACATGTTAACTAAAGGCGTTATTGAGCCATCTACCAGTCCGTGGGCGTCCTCAAGAAGAACGGCACCTGCCGCTTTTGTATCGATTACCGGTCTATCAATAAATTCGCTCGCAAAGACTGTCTGCCCCTAGACACGTATGGATGACGCTTGGGACTGCTTGCAAGAAGCCAAGTATTTCTCGTCCAGAGACCTTCGATCAGCCTATAGTAAATCTCGGTAGATGACATAGACCGCGAGAAAACTGCGTTCAAAGCCCTTGATGACCAAATCAAGATCATGCCGTTCAGCCTTTGTAATGCCGCGGTAACCTTCGCAAGAATGATGGACTCCTGACTTCAACGGCTATAAATTTTCCTAATGTCTGTGTTACCTAGACAATGTCATATTTCACCAACTAGGCGGGTGGTCACTCGGCGCTCAGGTCTCCACAAGGCTCATGCGTGCCGCGTCGCCCATGCGCTCGCCCTCAACAAGTTCCTGTACTTTGTACCTTACGTTTCCTTTACGAATAATAAACTTAACACCCTTGAAAGGCCTCTACAAGGCAGCTCTCAACCTCCCTATTACTACCTCTACAGCTAAGCTCTTTGCCACAGGCCTCTTCCATCCTCTCCGTTCTCTTCTCTCTCTCCACTGTGACTCCCAGCTTGCCCGGCCTTCCCTTAATTACCCGTCAGGGTCAGTGGTTACTGGTCCAGGCGGGAATATCTCCCATTCCCGTTTCACGAATGCCTCTTTCGTATCTCCTCGAGGTTCCTGTGGCTACGCTATCTACCATCCCTACCTCCTAGCACCTGAAACCCACACCAGTGGGCCATCTCGCCCTACAATCATTTCCCTCCCTTTCGTCTCTCCCAGAGTATACAATAGACTCCGATTCCCAAGCCGCCATCCACCACATACAGAACCGCACACAGCCCCATTCTCTCCGACAGGAGGTCGAACGAGCGGTCTCTGCACTTCAGGCTTCCATTGTTTTCCTTTGCTGAGCCCTGGGCATTCAGGAATGGAGGGCAATGAGCTGGCTCATCAGCTCGCCCATGACGCTTCTAACCGGGCACCGTTGATCCCCTGAATTGCGCTACTCTCCCTGCGCCGCTAAATCAAGGAAGTCTAAATCCAGCTCCATCTCGACAAGCACCCCTACCCTCCCCCTCATGCATCACTGACTGTGGCGGAGGCTCGCCTTCTGCGGTACATCCAAATGAATGCACTGGTTACCCCATCCCGTCTGTTTCTCTATCGCTATCAATCCGACCCCAGCTGTCCCAACTGCCCCTCTACATATGCGGACCTATCCCATTGCCTTTCCTACTGCCTGGTTGCTCAGCAATTCGATTCCTATCCTCCCCCTTCCCTTTCCATCACCACCTGGCTCGACTGGCTTGGCGCTAAAGGGGAAGAAGAACATCGTAGACTTGCCGCCCAGGCGGTTGATATGATCGGCCTGTAATTTTTGGCTGAATAAATATCTTATACTACTACTCACCAACTTTTTCGAGTCGTCTAACGCGTCTGTCGGCCATTCTGGTTGTTTTCCGACGCGCCTGGCCTGCAATTGAACTCATTGAAGTTCCACTTTTGACGTCGTAAAATTTCCGTTTTTGGCCATCTCGTCAGTATCGCTGGCGTTCAACCCGGCCCGGACAAGAGTCGCACTGTCCAGAACATTCCTGTTCCGTCTTCTAACGCAGACGTAAGAAGCTTTGTGGGACGATGCTCATATGCCTGTCGCTTCATCAAGAATTTCGCCGACACCGCTCGCCCACTCACCCACTTACTTAAGAAGGACGTCGCATTCATGCGGGGCCCTGCTCGAACAAAAGCCTTCTCCGCCTGCGTAAACTTGCTAACAGCTCCCCCATTGCTGGCTCATTATGATCCATCTGCCGCCTCTGAACTTCACGCGGAAGCCAGTGGCCATGGAATTGAGGCTGTACTCTCTTAATCGCAGCGCAACGCAGAGCGCATTATTGCATACGCCAGCCGCCTCCTCTCACCCGCCGAGCGAAATTTTTCAATCAATGAACGGGAGTACCGGGCGTTAGTTTGGGCAGTAGATTTTGGCGTATTCATTGTAACAATAGTAACATTGTGGCGTCTTTACTCATGTTCTTTGGAGAAGCTGCACAATAATTACGGACAAAATAGGAGACGTGTGGCTCCCTTTTTGTTCGTACTCTGCTTCGTCTATTGGAAATGTGTCGGCGAGTCCTCGTTCACTGTCTGTCGCAATTCTTTTTCTTTGCGGTCCTTCGGCGATCCTAACGTCTAAAAAACTAGCCTTATCTTCAGACTTAATCTACTTTGCACAGCTTAGCGTGACGACAGTGGCTGCTGGAAACCGGTGCACGCGAAAGGCCAGCTTTGACGGCGATTCTGAACTCGCTCCTGCGTTTGCGTTCGCCGCCTATGCCGAGGGAACAGAGTGATGCACCAGACGCGACCACAACTGGGAAGCACAGCGGAGGAAATCATACCTTAAAAGAAGAAGGCTGAGTCATTGAATAAAGGCAAAATGACGACTACAAATCCGAGTGTTCGCCTTCGAGGCCCATGGCTCCGCAGCCGTCACACTAGCGCAGGCCTAGACGCAATTCACATGAAATGCGAACTTACGTATGTACGGCTCATTTATTACTGCTAGAACAATTAGACAAAAGCAAACCAGCCTCGTAAATTTACAGTGTTCAACGATTCAAACGCGATACTCTAGGCGCGTGGTTGTCGCCGCTTTTCTTGCGCCACCCTTGAGCGCTGGGCGATCGCGGTGGTATCAAGTGCATTCACAATGCGTCACAATCTCACTGACTTTCATCGTGTGCCATGTTGCTCCAGCTCGGTGTCCTCAGCACTCACAGTGGGCGAAAATAGCGCCGGCGGCCATGCACTCCAACTATCAAGTTTTCATTGCTGATCCGTTTACTCACAGTTGCCCACAGACCGCGCACATCCAGGCTTTCTGCTGTTCCATCTGGTGAGGCCGCAGTGACAACCCAAACTGAGTGGCCTGACCGGCTTCAGTCCGGTTTCAGTAACTGTTGAAATAATTCTGAGATTTTGCGGGCCAAAAGCAGGATTCGATCATGATGCACACCATAGTGGGGGACTCCGGATTTATTTTGGCCACGGGGCAGGGGCACTGGACAGGCGTTCCCCAAAGACAACGCACGCTTCAGCAGGCTGCTTACCAAATGCATTGGGTAGGGGCTGCTTTTGAATACATTATGTGGTTTTATGTGGCGAAACCACGATTTCATTGTGAGGCACGCCGTAGTGGGGGACTGCGAAAATTTGGACCATCTGGGGTTCTTTAACGTGCACCTAAATCTAAGTAAACGGGTGTTTTCACATTTATCCCCCATCGAAATGCCGCCGCCGTGGCCAGGATTCGATCCCGCGACCTCGAGCTCAGCAGCCCAACACCATAGCCACTGAGCAACCACGGCTGGTAGGGGCCGCTTTTCAGTGAACATCTTTCACGCCAACATTTTCGCGGCTTGCGCCATAATTGCACTTGGTATATGCTGCTCTTCCATGAACATCTCGCCAACTAGTGTCACTGAGTTTGTGCCACCGGGTGTGCCGCAAGCGAGAGATGCCATTCTCCGCATTCGCAGGCACCGACGCACCACGCTTCTGGTCTCGTAGACCACGCGGGGACCTCTCGGCTGCGCCACTAGATGGCGAAGCCTGTCCACAAGACGCTCGAGAGAGGAGTCCGGTTGACGCATGGCGCCTTTCTCAGCGTTCGCACGCAAAGGCGCGCCTTCCATTTCGGAAGCCACGCACGCCCTCTTCGTGGCGGCGCCATTAGATTTCACCGAGTGTTCTTAGAAAAGCGCGAAAAAGGAGTCTGCTACAGTTACAGGCCTCATACAAAACTGGTTTCTTAGGTGACGATACGTTGTGTCGCTACATTAATTCAGTGCTAAGCGCATTACGATCAACATTCATCGCGGGACGGGTTCTGCCTGCCATTTTTTCTTTTTACGGATGCCTGGCCATTTATTATGCTACTTACCAGTCTGTGCTAGCGATCATGTGAAAAGGTAACATTTAGGGCATGTTCACTTTGCAGTATAAGTGACAGCTTATAATTAGCAGGGACAGTAAGATCTGAGGGGCGCGATCTCCCCCTTTTTTTTGCTAAAACAGTATGAAGAACACATACAATTATAAACAGGACGCTTAGGAGAAGTAAGGTGTTATATTTTAACTGAATATAGAAATACAGAAGGGAATTATGAAAATGAAAAAAAGAAAACACTGGGAGCAAAGCGCGCATGTTCTGCATTGCGCGTGCTGCGCGTTAGCCAGGGCTAATGTTGTTGATATAGACATTTACATCAGGGAATGAGCAAAGTGTGTGCGTCGAGCATTTCCTCCTCTCTGGTTTGTGCAAGCTGGCGCGGCACCGCTTGAATATGTTGTTATCGCGTGCTGTCGAACGATTTAGATATAATTTAGGGCGTTATCCGTGAAATCATCTGCTGTCAGTTCATACAAGGTGGTAGCAGAACCACTCTGTAGCCTTTCGGTGCAACGGCAGCTGCAGTATGCGGGAAGTTTTATTGGGTACGCCATCAAGCGTCGGACATCATCAGCCGCGTTGTGTAGGCGCGTTGTGGACTATTTTTGCTGTATAGGTTTTCACTAGACGAAGAGCACCGGCTTCTGTAAATTTCCAGAGTGAATTGGAACATCTTCTATCTGAACGCTTGGCGTGGGAGCATGTGTGTAGGACTTTTGCTTCGTGAACTAATATATTTATATCGAGTTTTCTTAGCTACTAATCAATGTAGCCACTATGAGGGAAATTGTTATCAAAATAAACCTAGCAAGACGTTCGTAGTAATAATGGCTGCGTTATGGCGCGGCGCTGGTCCTACACTATATCAACAGAATAGCTGCTGTATTGTCCTAACATACGGCCAATCTTGGCTCTAACTCAGCGCCAGCATTCGATTTAGTAGCACTTTGCCCAAATGCCAGCATTTGTCCAGCGCTGGTACCAACATTTGCCAGAACTTGGCCATGCTTGGTACAATGCAGTCGTGCTGCCCGATGTAAAGGTCTATGTCAACAAGATTAGCCCTGGCTAGCGCACAGCACGCGCAATACAGAAGATGCGCGCTTTGCTTCCAGCCTTCTGAAACACACCAAGAAACGAAGTATAATAATAAAATTAAATGCTAATAAATGTAGGAGCACGCGAACGCATAGTTCAGCATTCTTTTGTTAGGTCGTCACCCTTAGGTTCGGGTAGGGTACGATGTAGCCATACGAGGAAAAAAGAGAGAGAGATTATGCACGTCCAATGCACATGTGGAAATCTGTTGATGCGAAGCGTTGTTGAAGCGGGTAATGAAATGCTATAAGTCTGTTCACCTTTTGTACCACGTTTTGCAACAAAGTAATTACTTCCCTGAACAAGAAGACGCAGCAGATTACGCAGCAGCCACGGTGAGCAAAGTTCGGGAGTGCTCACAAACAAAGCTTTGTTATAAAATGAAACAGAATATCTGAGCAGGCCTACCGATGATTCAACCAAACATTTTGTGTTAAAACTACTTCTAACTAGTATGCTAGAATGGCTTTGCAGAAGCGTAGAGGTAACAAGTGGTACTGACAGACACCGAAACATTTTATGCGGGTGATAATTCACGCCATATGGCAGCACAGATCGAGACTTTGTGCTTGAAACTGGTGCACGCGTACTTTCGCACGCGCTTTATTCCAGCGGCGTTCGCCTTACGCTACACGTGCTACCCGCACGATGCCCGAGTTGTGAAGCTCACGTGAACATTTACAGCGCTAGTAGAAAGGTTGAGTTAGTGACTTCCATTGGAGACACGCTAACCAAGCGTATCGTTTGCATGTCCCGTTTGATGGAATGGTCCAGTGAACAGGGCAAATCTGCTATTGCCTATTAACTCATTGCTCCTTCGAATGCTGATGCTAGCGGGCAGCTTCATTGCATGTTCTGAAGTCATCAATAATGTATTAGCTGGAACAGAGTTATCTTAGACTTGGCCTATAATACTAGTCTTCCAGCAATCATTTTGTCTCTTCAGACGTTGTTCCCCTTCCTTTCACGCCTATGCTGTTGTAGCAATAGATCAACTGCTCCATACAGTACGAATTTCCTTCCCTGTCGTACTTCAATTCACATCTTTAACCACATAATTATGCGTCATCGCTTACTCGTCAGCATTTGCCGCGTTCTTGCTTAATGCGATTACCATGAACTAATAAAAATCAGATTATTAATTCCGAGATTTGTCTCCTAATGCCCAGCACTATTTGGCTCGCCTCGTACCAGTCTTTCTCTATTATTAACCTAGTGTGTGCTTTCTTTCCCTATTGATCCAAACCCAAATTCAAGTTGCCCCTCCCGCCAGCGCCATGTTTTTTATGGAGCCCATGTATTCTTACGGTAAAGATGCCAATATTTTTGCTTTACAGACACATCTTGCTTCCAAAATTGCTGGGGCACTCGCCAAATATTGCTGTGCATTTAAATCTCGTAACAGGTATACGTGCAGTAGTAAAAGTAGGTTGAAAGACAGTGGCGGCCCAATATGTTGGTTTTCGTGGTATTATGGCGTGTTAAACGCTGACAACCATATGATTATCAGTAGCATGTCCCACGTGAACGTAATTTGTATTCATAATGCATTGAGCGAGTCAGCCATTGCGGTGACACACATGAACTAAGCAAGAATGCATGGGCATAACATATTCTCTTGTCTTGTTTACTTTCACTGTTATTGACGTGAGAAGTCGGCAAAACACCCAGAAGAAGAGCCAATACACTAGATGAGCAACAAGCTAGGAACAACGTTTCAAGAACACAAAATGGCTGCCACACTTTTATTCTGCTCACATGAGGGCTGCTTCACAGGTTGCTGCAACTGAACAGGGTGGGTAGCAGCAAACCTACCCGGTC